>NW_004949218.1:660470-664444 GCF_000317375.1 Microtus ochrogaster | reverse complement strand
CAGTGACCCTCAGTGACCCACAATGACCATCACTGACCCACAGAGACCCACAGTGACCATCACTGACCCACAGTGACCCACAGCGACCCAAAGAAACCCATAGTGACCATCACTGACCCACAGTGACCCACAGTGACCATCACTGACCCACAGATACCCACAGCGACCCACAGAGACCCACAGTGACCCTCAGTGACCCACAGGGACCCACAATGAGCACAAGCTGATAGCAGTGAGAAAGATACTTCACTGTTAAAAATAATTGATATTTTAGGTCATTTGTTCCTCCAGAAAAGCTAACTGATGAATGTTTTTGGCTTTATTCTGAAGACAATTAATTTTGTATTTGTGTGGTGGTGGTGGGGTGTGTGTGTGTGTGTGTGTGTGTGTGTGTGTGTGTGTGTCTTCTTTCATCTCTGAAGTCCAAAGAATCTTAGTGGTGAACAAAACCTGACTTTAGTTTCTGACTCGTAGTGCTCCATCCCAGAAGCATTCTGAGAGAATAGAATAACACTCCTCTAACTAGCCTCTGCTGCTGGATCAGAGTCACCTTGTCCATGGGGATCCAACAAACACACTGAGGACCACCAACACTGTAGCTGATGGCCGCGGGAACATCACTTCCTTCTAGGCACTGTGGCTAGATAGCATTGTCTTCCCCTATAAGAGAAAGATTTCAAACTTAAATGGAAGCTTTATTTTTCTGGTGATGGAATATTACATTCAAGCTTAGCAAAGAAATATGAGGACAGATGTTTCGTGCTGGAAGAGGCCACTAGGGAAATGACTTGGCTATGTGTGTTCTCCCTCACAATCTGTGCTGCCATCAATGTAAGTTCAAGGAGATTTAACCTCTCTAAGACTAAGGAGAAAAAAAATGGAGCTACATGTTCTTGCTTTAATTTCTTACGTTTCACTCGGAAAAGCTCAACAAGAGTGATTATTTATCATGTAGTAGAGGAGAAAACCTGCTGATGGGACAATGCCCAGACTGCTGATCGTTGTGTTTGTCACCTTTCGTCATTGTGGCAAAAGACGGGAGATCAACGTACCAAGAGGGGAGGTTGATTTTGACTCAGTTTCGTGGATTCAGACCGTGGCCATGTGACTGTGGTGAAGCAGTACTTCCCAGCGGATACACAAACAACAGGAGAGGAAGATGGGAGGGTGATCTCCCAGCATCCCTTCCATGAACAAACTTTCAATGATCTGCTCTTCTCTATACAGCAAGGATCCCCACCTCCTTGTGGTGCCATGGACTGAAGGCCAAGTCTTTAATACATGGGTCTTCAGGGACAGTCAGCCCAAACCACGATGCTAGTGATAGCGAAGAGAAAAGGGAAAAGGAGAAAGAACGGCTCCAAAGCCAGTGAACACAGTTACCTGAATGGCTTGTGACTCACTACATGGAGGAAAGCGGAGGGACGCATCTGAAACCCTCTGGAAGTTTCCTCACAGTGGGCAGATTACGCCTCTCCATTACAGCATTTGTAAGGATGGCAGACAATGGGAAGGACAATTGGCATGCAGTGGTCTGTAGCTGGTTTTTATTTTACTCTTTGCCCTTTGGGGGCCAGCCACCATCTCCAAAATAAATACACAGAGACTTATTCTTTCCTACAAATGCCCAACCCTAGCTTGGAGAGAGGCCAGGACAAGACTGTTGGTCATCACCATTTGGGTCTTGTGTCCTCAGGAAACACTTGGAGGAGGGAAGGGTCTGTGCTTGTCTCCCCAAGATTACAGAACACTGATCTGAGTTGGACTCCTCACTGACCCTAACGTCCCGCTGCTCCTTTTCTCCTTACACGGTGTGTTCTGTAATTCCTCTTCCCCCACTTGCTCCTTTGCATTACAGAACTGCATGGAAGTCATTGCTAAAACCAAATGACAGGCTCAATAGTAGGCTCCTGATAAGCCTTTGCTAAGGAAATTAGTGCAAAACTTTTCAGTTTATCCTGACACAGACTCTTAGAACAAGAGCAAGAAGCAGTCACATTCTTTATCAAAATATCACAAGAATGGTATATCGCTCAGTTACTAATACTGTTCCCATTTGCAACCCTGGCTCCTATTAGAATGGCCCATGAAGCCCCACTTGCAGTATTCAACTGCTTTCCTCTTGTCCAAAGTCCCAAAGCCTTTCGCATTTCTCCCCCAAGGAGCACGGTCAGGCCTGTTCCAGCTGTAGCTCCACTCCCAGTACCAACTTCTGTCCTTGTTGCCTTTCTATTTCTGTGACAAGCAGCATGGCCAAGACAACATATGTGTGTGTGTGTGTGTGTGTGTGTGTGTGTGTATAATTTAATTTGGGGCTCATAGTTCCAGAGGGTTAGAGTCCATGACCATCATGGCATGGAGCATGTCAGTAGGTATGGCAGTGGATCAGTGGCTGGGAGCTTACATATGATGAACAAGTCAGGAGAGTGGGGAGAAAAGGGGGTAGAGAAAGAGGGGGAGGGAGGAGAGAGTGCTAAGTGAGCATCCTCAGTGACCCATCTCCTCCAACAAGGCCACACCTCCTAATTCTTCCCAAATAATTCTACCAACTGGGAAGCAAGTATTCGAATGCATGAGACTATGGGGCATTCTCTGTCACCCACCACAGTCTGGCACCAGATACTAAGTCCTGGTGAAAATGGAAGTCACAGCAGTTAATCTTCTCATTTTCAGTATTCCGTCAAGTTTCTAAAATAATGACTATACTTCTATGCTAAATTTCTGACTTAGGAAAGGATTATGATTGAATCATTTGGATAGGAAAAGATCTATCAATAGCTCATAAGTCATATAGCCATCCATACCTTATGCCAAATGTCCATAGCTATATAAACTAGGTTGTAGGGTCAAGTGGTATTACGACAGCAATGGCTACAGTGCAGTTCTGTGATATGGAAGAACAAGGCTAGCAGACTGCTTGAAGAAGACAGGGCAAATGAACACTTACTAGAAGAGTAAGGAGATGGGTATATCAGTTACTTGTTCTTGCTGTGCTAGAATAGCACTATAAAAACAACTTAAAGAAAGCCTTTTTTGGTTTATGGTTCTAGAGAGACAGCTCCCATCATGACAGGGAAGTCATGGCAACAGACAAGGGAAGGCTGAGAGCAGGAGCAAGAAACCAGCTGACCACATACTCATTCCTACCCTGAGATCAGAGAGAGATAACTGGAAAGTGGGGAGGCAGCACACACTCAAACCCTCACCCACAAGTAACATACTTTTCCAACAAGGTTCTACCTCATTTATTCTGTGAAGTAGACAGAACTCTTAAAATCTGCTGACATATATACCCATATTTATGAGTTTAAATTTGAGGGAAATTCTTCAGGATGAAAGAAAAACATTCAGAATGGCAATTTATAGTATACTTTTTATTTTATTTTTAACAACTTTAAACTTTATTACATAAAAATTACATAAACACAACATAAAAGTTAAATACAAGTTTACCACACATAAAATGGATTATTGTATAATTGGAAATATCAATGCTAAAAATGAAATCTCCACTTCCACAGTGGGAGTGAGAAATAGTAATATTAATCAAACAAATAAAATGAAAATCATACTTTAAATAGAATAAAGCTTTTTAAATAATTCAGCATAGCCAAATCCTATGGCCACACAGGTCTACATGAGTCCTGGACAGGCAGAGAACAACTTGGCCACATCCTATGGCTACACAGGTCTATATTAGTCCTTTACAGGCAGACAGCAGCTTGCCCACATCCTATGGTTACATATGTCTACAACCTAGGCAAGTCCAATAGAGTTTGATGGGTCAGAAAAGATTCAGTCTGTACAATTCATTTTCATTTTTTGTACTATTTCAAACTTAAAAAAATACATAGAAATACACCCCCAGCTTCAATTTAACAGATCCAACTCCAGCATTAGAGAGGCTCGTCAACACTGCCTGCCTCCTCTTGTTGATGTCCCTCCTGGTCTTCAGCGGGAATAACACTGTAATG
>NW_004949218.1:652808-653887 GCF_000317375.1 Microtus ochrogaster | reverse complement strand
TGACGGTGTACACCTTTAATCCCAGCACTCAGGGAGGGAGAGGTAGACATATCTCTGGGAGTTTGAGTCCACCCTGGTCTACAGAGTGAGTTTCAGGACAGCTGGAGATACACAGAAAAATTGCGTCTAGAAAAGCCAATACATACACACATACATACATACATACATACATACATACATACATACATACATATCTGATATTAACATTTTAGAAGTGGAAAGATTTGTTTTTGCATATGGCTTCAGAGATTCCAGTCCATGGCAATGTGGCTCTGTTATTGCTGGGCCTTTGCGGTAAAGCAGAACATGGCATGAACATGGGGTGGAGCAGTAAAGCAGAAGAACACGGCATGAACATGGGATGGAGCGGTAAAGCAGAAGAACATGGCATGAACATGGGGTGAAGCGGTAAAGCAGAACATGGCATGAACATGGGATGGAGCGGTAAAGCAGAAGAACACGGCATGAACATGGGATGGAGTGGTAGCTCACCTGACAACAGACCACAAGCAGACCCTGGCTCAAAAAATAAAAGAGCAATTATGAAGCCACTTCGTGTTGACCTCTGAAACACCCCCCCACGTGTACACATGTGCACCCAAGCACACGCATGCAAACAGGTAAATATGCAAGAATTCCATGGCACTCAACAGTTTATGCCTTCTGACAGGAGGAACATAGACTTTGTGGTTTTACCCCTCATCTGGGAGGAAGGACGGCCATCAGCTTCACATGCACCTCATAATGCCCATGCTATGTTATAGTCGTTTATTGTATGTATTTATTATATATGGTCTGGATATTATGTAAAAACTGCCTAAAATGAAAGCTGTGCACAGAAACTTCAAAGATGTATAAAGAACCAATTGTCAAATCTGTTTTATGTAAGTGGGATTATGAGGCCAGCCTGAATTTCACCAGGTTGCTAAATACTTCTACTACAAACTACCAAATATTGGAGGGTGCTGTTGTCAGTCTGAACCAGCTTAAGAGGCAAGCTCAGCCAAACGACAGGAAGAAAACTCTCTGTGGGACATGGGCTGAAAGGATGAAAGTAAGCCAAGATTAGATAGATAGAT
>NW_004949218.1:648566-649318 GCF_000317375.1 Microtus ochrogaster | reverse complement strand
ATACCCCATCCAGCCTGGATACCTGTGTCTAACCTGAGCTACATTTTTCCATTGTGACAGTGATACTCCATCCAGCCTGGATACATGTATCTAGTCTGAGCTACATTCTTCCTTTCTGACAGCAATACATTTCAAAAGCTACCAGGGAAGGAAGAGCATCCCAGCAGCTACTGTTGTGTGGAATAAGTCTCTCCTCATTGGTCTGCGCCTGCCCCACCCCCTGATCCATTCTGCCTTCCCCTTAAGACCCTACACAGTTTCATGTCAGTAAAAATTGTGCCATTTCTGTGTCTTTCTTCCAAACCAAGTTTTGTAACAATGTAGACTGATCCACTGTAAGATGCCTGCCTCATGACTGATATAAAAAGTTTTCTGGCTGTAGTTCTCGGATGGGGTTCAAACCCCTCGGCTTCACTAGTACAGGCCCTAGCTGGATCCCTAACTACTTTGCAGTCGTTATACCCCATCTTCCTTCTGCTTGCTCCCCCAGGAAAGACTGCTCCAAATACAGATCCCTGCACCTTGTGTTCACTCCGAATGCCTTGTCCTGCTCTCTAAGTTCTGTTCCCTGAAAGCTCAGGCCATTGTCACCTCCTTGTGGCTTTTCCTCTACATCCCAGTAGGTAGTGACTTCTTCATGCTTTGCCTTGTGCCTTCTGTTCAGCCCTCCAGACCCATCCCCACACTGTCCACCTTGCACACCCTGCTCCCCTGCCCGCCCTGCTCCCCTGCTGCCCTGTCCCCGCTGCCCC
>NW_004949218.1:643257-647955 GCF_000317375.1 Microtus ochrogaster | reverse complement strand
GTCAGAGGGTAACCTGTGAGAGTTGGTCCTCTCCTTCCATCATGTGGCTCCCAGGGATTGGCCTCAGGTTCCCAGGTTTGGTAACAAGTGCCTTTGACTTACTGAGCCTTCTCACCAGCCTGCAATCTTTCCCTCGCTTTAAGCCGAGACTCTGTTAAGTTTGCACTCTTTTCTTTCCTTTACTGCTTCAACTTTCCCCGGACCATGTTAAACATCACTTGGGATCCATAGCTGTCTTCCTCTTTGAGTATATTTTCCCAACCGAGCTAAGTTTTCTGAGGTCAAGTCCCAGCAGAAAGTGAAGAACGAGGGAGCAGGAGATGAAACAAGAAAGACTCCGAAGTCTTACTATTTATTTTAGAAACGAAAAGGGCCGGATTTCTCCTATCTGTTCTCCTATATGTCAAATAGGAATGATGTCCCTGCTATTTCTATCTCATTGGAATGATGGAAGGAATAAATCAAGTTCAGTACTTTGCAAACTACAAATTATGGTGCTTTACCCATAAAAGGAGTTACTGCTCCTAGAATCCTAACAACTACCCTAGTGTCTGATGGATGAACATCACTCCGAAAGAGGCAGTGTGCAACGAGACTGAGACATTTGAAAAAAATAGCAAGGGAGAATATCTGAAAATGTAAAGAGTTTTCAGTGGACAGAAACAAACATCCAAAGCTATTGTGCTGTCCGAGGGCCCGCAGCACGGCTCAGGAGCTAAAAGAGCTTGCCTTGAAAGCTTACAACCAGAACCCACGTGAAGGTGGAAGCAGAGAACTGACTCCCAGAACTGTCTCCTGATCTCCATGCGCAAACCATGGCACACTAGGGCCTGCACACGCACACGCACTCATGTGCGCACACACAATAATGATGGTGATAAGATATAAAAGACTACTTACATTGATTTTTAGGCAGATATTGGTAAAACTTTGAGGACATGAACTTAGAAATGTCCAGTTATGGTGAAGTTAATGGGGGGTGCATGCTACATGCAGCTTGTAGGGGCTGGTTCTCTCTTTCCACCATGTGACTGTCACAGTTGACAACACTGTACAGCACCTTCTGCCTGCAAGTAGCTTGGTCCTGTTCTACCCTGCTCAGAACTGAAGAAGTGACAGGGGTTTCCCCTGGCCTCTGCTTGTTTACTTCCTGACTCATAGGGGTCACTACCAGGGTTCTATCAACTCAGGATGTGACTTAGAAATGGCTTCTATGGAGGCTGAAAAAAAAATGGCTTTCTAGAAATCAGGGGAACCACCAAAGGTGTCCTAAACGGTAGACTTACTGTCTAAATCCTTGTGTAAATATGGGGGACCTGGCTCAGTGGCTTCTCGTTATTCAGAGGGGTTAGCAGCTTTCCTTATCTTCGGGTGCAGGAAGCTTGCATGCAGCTTATTAACTATGAAGATTTACACATGGTCGCTTAATTATAAACATAATGCATAACTTACATGTAGCAGCAAGATAATGTGCATTTTACTCTGGAAACTTAAAATACATATATTTTAAATCATATCAATTTAAATTATAATATGTATATTTTAAATTATATAAATTTAAATTATAATAACTATGCCATACATTGAGGAAAACTGCCATTTTCAATTCACAAGAAAGAGACTTCCTGCCTAAAACAATTTGATGAACAATCAAATGCGATTCATACAGTGTCTCTGTGGTCTGTGTGAATTGCAGGTAGAAGGGAAGTATTGAGTATTTAATTCTTTTGGCATTGCAGTTGTCTGTAAGTGCTTATTTTCTGTAGACTTTAGAAATATGCTTTAAGAAGAAAAATCATAGCCATTTAACGAGAAAAGACTATAAATAGCCAGCCAAATGTATCTTTATTTTCTTGTACAAAGCTTACAGAGTGGGAAATGAAACCCAACTGTTTTTTGGAACCAGGCATTCTCGGCTTCCTTCACCTCTGCTCCTTCTTCTTCCTGTCTTGCTTCTTTGCTTCTTTGTTGCTTGGACTCTGCTTCTTCCTAGTTCTACTATTCTCGCTCTCCTCCCCCTCTCTCTCTGTGTCCATTTCTTGCACCCATGCACACACATGTGTTGTCTCTCCCTCCATTCATCTGTTACCTTCCACGGTCTATCCTGGATGCTCCAAAGGTGACTCAGTAGACATCCAGTAGAGACGTGTGTTGGGCTGAACTCTAGCGTCAGATCATCAATACCATCACTATGACTGACGGAGATGATCTAGGTTCAAGAAAACTGTGTGTGGTTTGTGTATTTGTATGTGTGTGTGCATATGTGGTGAGGAAGGGAGGTAGTATAGGCACTTCTGCACTTTGCAGGCAGAGGTCACAGGTTCATCTTGGGTTATCTTAGTTACTTTTCTATTGCTGTGATAAACACCATGGCCAACAGCAGCTTGGGGAGGAAAGTGTTTGTTTCAGCTTACAGTGTATAGTTAGTTCATCATCCATGGTAGTCAGGGCAGGAATCAAGGTAAAACCTGGGAGCTGATGCAGGGGCCACTGAGAAGTGCTGCTTACTGGCTTGCTCCTTTTGGCTTTCCGTTTCTGCTTTATTATACCATCCATAGGCAGCAGGCTGGGGTGCCACCGCCCTTTGTGGGGTGGGCACACCCGCAACATTCAGCAATCAAGAAAATGCAACATGCTTGACCCACAGGCCAATCTGGTGGGGGCATTTTCTCAACTGAAGTTTCCTCTTCCAAAATAACTGTAGCCTGTGTCAAGTCTAAATATATAAAACTAGCCTGCACAGTGTAGTGTCCTCAGTTTCTCTCCACTTTTATCTTGAGACAGAGGCTCTCACCGAACCTGGAGCTCACCAATCTGACTAGACTAGCCGGCCAAGTGAGCTGCAGGGGCCCCTCCCTCTCTCCCTCCTCGTTGCAGGAATTATGGGTATGTTCTGCTTTGCCTGGTTCTTGGCATTAAGTGTAACACAAATATAGTGTCTCAGACACTGCAGCAAATAAATGGTTGCTAAGGCTCCAAACTGAGGTCCTCGTGCTAGCATAGCAAGAACTTAACCAGGACCCGTCCATCTCTGAAATGTATTTTTTTTTTTTTTACAGATGGTAAAACATGTTGCTTCTGGTCAATGTTTTATCACAGAAAACCAAACAAGAACAGTATAGACCCATTGTCTACAACCTAACTCCTAAACTTAGAACTAGTATCTTTATTTCTCTTTTTGTTGACTGACTTTGTTACTAGGAGTTGAACCCAGGACCGTAAACATTCTAAGTCCATGCTCTACTACAGAAATATCCCCCAGTGCCTGCTCTTTATTTTCATAATCCAAATACTTCCTAACCATTCTACTGTTTCAGAAAGACCTTTCCATTACATAGCCAGATCTGATCACAGATTTTTCAAGGTGTCTTAGTTAGTGTTTCTATTGCCGTGATAAACACCGTGAAAACTGGAAGAGAAAGGGGTTTGTTTCATCTTATGTCCTGCAGTTCATCATCCAGGGAACTCAGGGTAGGAACTCAAGGAAGGACTCTGGAGGCAGAGCTGAAACAGAGACTATGGAGGAGTATTGCTTTCTGGCTTGTTCATTATGTGTTGGGCATTCTCTTTTTCTTTCTTTCTTTCTTTCTTTCTTTCTTTCTTTCTTTCTTCCTTCCTTCCTTCCTTTCTTTCTTTTCTTTTATCTTCTTTTGTTTTTTTTGAGACAGGGTTTCTGAGTGTAGTCTTGGCTTTCCTGGAACTCACTCTGTAGACCAGGCTGGCCTCAAACTCAAGAGATCCACCTGCCTCTGCCTCCCAAGTGCTGTGATTAAAAGCGTGCACCACCACCACCCGGTTCACCCTGCTTTCTTTATAGCACCCAGGATCACCTGGCCCAGAGTGACACTGCCCACAACTGGCACTGCACACCTCCCACGTCATTCACTAATTAAGAAAACTCCCCACAAGCTTCTCTACAGGCCAGTCTTATGGAAGTGCTTTCTCAATTCTGAGTCTTTCTTCATTGATAATTCTAGATATGTCCAGCAAGGTGTTAAAAAAGACTGAACAAAGATACGGCCAAAGACTGAGCTCTACTCTTAACACTGTGGGAACAGAATTTTAAATCAAATACTTGCTTAAACTCAGTGCTTATCACATAGATCCAAAGAACGTGTACAACAACACTGTAGCCATAGCCATATGATTTATTTCCAGGAAAATTGCTCAAATTCAAAACAGCTGTCTTCCCTCATTAAGAGAGGCAAGTAAAGAGGCTCATAGATGCTAATTTTTCATCAATCATAATGCTGGTTATGGCAGAGTAACAGCAATCCCAGAACAGACCAAACAGAAGTACAACCATCATAGGTAGTCTGAAACAAAATGAGTTCCTGTTGACCTGGAGGAGCCACAGGACAGAGGATGCTACCTATCACATGGGCTGTTCCAAGCAAGACTGGGGTACAGGACTGCCTCCTACAGGTCTACCTGATGATGTGACACCAGCCAGCATGTACTATTGTAAAGAAGTTAACGCTGTGTGATACTATTGCCAGGGAGAGGTAATGTCTACTCACTTTAGATAGGGAACAGACAACAGACCAGAGGAACAATATCAAAGTCCAAATTGATGAACCAATCAGTTTATTGGGGTTACTTCCAGGAGTATGGATGAGGGGTTACTTCCAGGAGTATGGATGAGGGGTTACTTCCAGGAGTATGGATGAGGGGTTACTTCCAGGAGTATGGATGAGG
>NW_004949218.1:627025-638147 GCF_000317375.1 Microtus ochrogaster | reverse complement strand
CCTTGTTTATCTGTATATAATACCTCCCCCTTGTTTATCTGTATGTAATAACCTTCCCCTTGTTTATCTGTATATAATAACCTCCCACCTTGTTTATCTGGCCTCCTGCACAACTCTATATAATAAACAAGCTGAACTTCCAGAGTGCTAAGACTTCTGCACCAAGAGCTTGGTCCACCTGACGCCAGCTATTTCTTCATGTCTGACTTTCTGTCTCCCTGTCTGTTCTCATCTCTTCCTTCCCCCACTACCTCCAGTCAGGACAGGTTCCTGGAGCCAAGTAAAGACTCAACAGCCACCAGCTCCTGTGAGTCATTGATAGAAAGGTAAGCTGAAGGACCTAATACTCTGACATCTCTGACACAGGTAAGCAACCTGTGGCCAGAGAAAACCCTTAGGCAATGGGATGCAAGCATTGGGAGCTGGAAACCCCGGCATCCACTGGCAATGCATGGATAATCGTGGAAGGATGGGGTGCCATTATCCTGGGGAATCCACAGCTAAACTCCTGGAATATAACCATCCAGTCCTCAGAAGAAGATAGTTACCCTCTGAAATCCATGTTCTTTCCCTGCAGCATACCCACTAAACATGGTTGAGCTACGAGGACAATTGGCACACAATCAGAGGAAGCAGGCGTCATGGTTTGAGTCTGAAACGCTCCTAGGCTCATGTGTTGGAGCTCTTTGTCTCCAGCTCTAAGTGGGCCTTGAAGTAGGGCCTACTTGGAGGAAGCAGGCAACTAGGAACAGACCTTAGGCCATCCTTGCTGTGCTTCCTGAGTGTGGATGCAATGGACCAAGCTACCTCACACTCTGATCACCATGCCTTCCACACCACGACAGAACTGGAAACTCAAACAAGCCTGTGTTCCCTTAGGTTGCTTCTCATCAGACATCTGTTGTGGCAGTGAGAAAGTAACTAATGCCAAGTGTGCAGCCAGTTAGGACTGACTGACACTCGCCTATCAGGCACTGCGTAGAGCAGCTCTAGGCTCTCGTCTACCTGGGCCACCAACAAGGAAGAGAGTATGAAGGCAATTTGACACAGTTCTGCTTTTATTTGTCATCTAGTGAGAGTGACAGAACTCCCAGATCAGAAGACAGGAACAGAGGGCAGAGGCATCTGCATAGCATGCTAGGGCGGAGATGACCTTAAAGAGCCTCCGAGATTTCCAGAGTCAGGTGTGGTCAGGTAGATGTGAGTCCTAAGCAATGAGCAGAGTTCTTGGATGAAGACCATCTGCCAGAGAGAACACAGGGTACTCTGGGGTATGCAGGGAATGTTCTGTGTGATTGAAGAGGGGTGGGCAAAACCAGGCAAGAATGGACGTGATGATAGCTGAGCTGACAGAACAGCCAAGATCTAGACGTCTCCCACAAACACCCTAAGTTCTCTGAGAGCGTGGAAGGGATCACAGAAACTAGCAAGCATATTGTTTGGGTTAAGAGTTTTACCTCCGTAGTGAAAATAAGTAAAATGGGAACAAATAGGAAAGAGGATGTCAAACTATGCCTGTTTTACTAGTGACGTGCTTCCGAGCATGAGACCCTCAAAGACTCTACCAGAAAACTCCAAGTGTTGATAAACACTTAGTAAAATGTTCAGATGCAAAACCAATATGGAGAAATCAAAAGCCTTTCTAGTCATACCAATAATGAATTTGCCAAGAAAAAAAATCAACAGAGAAATCCAATTAACAGCTCCAAAAAAACAAACAAACACCTGGTCAGAGGTGGGAGACCAGTGTGCAAACCTTAAGACTCCAGAAGATAGGCCTGGAGGGATGGCTCAGCCGTTAAAGGCTGGGCTCACAACCAAAAATATAAGACTCCAGAAGATGGGCGGACCGCTTGTGTTTGTGGACTGGAAGACCTGATACTGTAAAAGATGCTACATTACCAAGAACAAGTAACGGCTTCAACACAATTCCCATCAAAATGGCAGTCACATTCTTTACAGAACTACAAAACCCCAATTCATATGAGAGTGCAAAAGATGCCAAATGGCCCACGAAATCCCAGGCAGAAAGAGCAATGTTCTAGGCAGCACAACACCTGCTCTCAGCTCCAGTCATAGGAACAAAAACAGCATGATATTGGCACACAAAAAAAACAGGCACAAAAATACCAACAAGATAGAAGAGAGGATTCGGAAATAAACACACGCAGCTACCAGGTCTGATTTTCAGGAAATGTGCTAAATTGTACATTAGAAAGAACTTCAACAAGTGCACTGGGAAAACAGGATGCCAGCACACAGGAAAGTGAAACTGGACCACATCATTCATCCTGGGCAAAAGTCAACTGAAAATGTGTAAAAGATCCGAGTGCTAGATTAAAGGAGAGCCTGGGTAAAATTCATTCCAAACATGAGAATTCTTTCACACAATGAGGTCAATCAGAGAATTGTATGGAATTATAGAAAATGATATGGGCTGAGAAGATTGCCCAGTGAGTAGTGTTTGCTGCCTCACAAATAGGAGGACTGGATCTCAGATCATCAGACGCCCTAAGCCAGAGGAGGAGGTACGCGCACAGCTGTAGCCCCGAAGTTCTGTGCTGAGAGGAGGGCTGGAGAGAGAAACGGTCCTGACCAGCTGGCCTGGTGAATAGCAGCAGTGAGACCCAAATACGAGGGAAGATGAGGACTGACCCCTGGGGTTGTTCTCTGAAGACATATCCAACCCCCATCCCCTCACCCCCCGACACACACTCCTGTGAAAGAAGAAAATGAAGACAGGACATTTTTATTGTGTTGGAGTGTGTAAGTCAAGAGCTCTTCCTATGCCCACAATTTCTTTTACACTGTGAGAGAAAACCCATAGGATGTTTCCATCTGGAGAGTGTAGTTGTCAGAATCAGACAGACTCCGGTTAAATACCAGCTTAACTCTAGTTCCTAGTCTAGCTGGAATTCTAGGAAAACTGACTGTATTTAAAGCCTTTTGCATTTCCGTTTCCTCCTCTGCATAGCAGTTATTGTGAGAAGTGAGATAAAAGAATATAAGCAGAGCCCAGTGAGACAGAAGCATGAAAACGTCACAATGAAGTGTGCTGTCTTAGTTAGGGTTTCTGTTGTGATAAAACACCACAATCGAAAACAACTCAGGGAGGAAAGGATTTACTCCAGCTTCTATCTTGCAGTCCATCATCCCGGGAAGTTAGGGTAGAAACTTAAGGCTAATCCTGGAGGCAGGAGCTGATACAGAGGCAAGGAAGAGAGCTCCTTACTGGCTTGCTCTCCAAGGCTTGCTCAACCTGCTTTCTCACTGCACCCAGGACCATCAGCCCAGGGGGTGGCACCACTCACAGTGGGCTGAGTCCTCCCACATCAATCAAGAAAATGCCCTGCAGACTTGCCTGCAGGCCAATCCTGGGAGGCATTTTCTCAACTAGGATTTCTTCTTCCCAGATGACCCTAGCTTATGCCAAGTTGACATAAAACCTAACCATCACACGCATTATTGTACAACAACTTAAAAATTAATTGGCGCCCCCAGAAATAAATAAGCACATCTTATTTGGGATCAAAACAGGATAGAAAATTATTTACTGAGGGATTATTAAAAATGAATTTACTTTGAAAGTTTTCAGTCAAATGTCTACTGTACATTAAGCATACCCACCCCCACTCCCCACCATTTCCCTCTCAGTGTCAACTTGATAAGATTAGAATCATTTGAGAGATAGGCCTCTGGGCAGAACTGTTCACTCTGGGTGGCTCCATTCCCTGGGCTGAGATCCTAAACTGTACCCAAGGGAGAAAACTTGGCTGAGCACATTTTCCATGCTGTTTCTGGTTGTGGCTATGATGTGACCATCTGCTTCAAGCCCTTGAACTATGAGCCAGAGTAAACCCCTTTCTCTCCCATCGCCTTTGCCAGACTGTTTATCACTGCAATAAAAAAGGACACTGACCTGTCCTCACCTCTCCCTCCTTACTGAGGACTTTGGTAAGGTTGTTTCTTAGGGGGAAATGGTGAGAAGTCACTCCTGGGCTGGCAGTGGCTTCCGGGTGATGTCATCATGGCTTGCAGACAGAAGGAAATGAAACTGGTAGGTGGCCCAAATGACGCCATCTAAGAGCCATTGTGAAGACCTTGGATATGGCAGGGACACTGCAGGCGTACAGGGGAGGAGCTTGGGGAGCAGCTGGTGCAGGGCCAACTCATCTGGAGAGTAGCTGCATTGCCTCCTCCTTTGGTTCTGCAGATGCAATTATGTCAGCTTCAAAGATGACAGAATCTTCCTCAAGCATTTCCAAAGGATAAAAGCTACATTTTCCTCGGCAGTTCTAAGGTGACGAGTGGGTACTGCAGATCCCGAATCTCCTCACGTGAAACACTAAGCGGCATGTGTTTTTGGAGGCATGCTTTTGTGCCTCAGGTCTGCTGCTTTCCAGAGCATGCTGATTGTTCTCTTTCTGGGGTACGTGCAATGCATTAATCCCTGGGAAATAGTGGTAGAAACATACCACTTTCTGCAGCTCATCTGCAAAGTGTATTTGCATAAAATGCAACCTGTATGCTGGATGTATTTATATTAAATTGTTTTAAATTATAACTATTTCAAAAATTGTTGATTTTTTTTATCACAAATGATAGTCTAGCAAATTATTTTTCTGTTATTTTTCCCCTGTGAAGCAAGCATCCAAACTTCAGAGATATTGCTAATCAGGGACTATACATACCTTAGAAATTTTAGAAATAATTTACCACTGTAATATTGAAAAGTCTTACAAGTGCCAGGCATACAGTTAGTGTTCGATAAAAGTTTCTCCTTCACTCGCTGCATCACCAGGGCCATCTAGAGAAAGAGCTTCACTTTTCCTCCATCTTGCCTTGATATCCCATCCCTCTCCCTCTGCATGTCATGTCCCTCCGTGTCTAGCCTCCCTCAAGTCATGAAATACCTTCAGACAGCTGTCTTAGCCACTGTGCTCTTGCTGTGAAGAGACACCATAAGCAAGGTAACTCTTAGAAAGGAGAGTAACTGGGAAACGGCTTACAGCTTCAGAGGCTTGGTCCATTATCATCATGGTGCTCTCAAGCAGGCGTGGTGTTAGAGAAGTAGCTGAGAACTTTATGTCCTTATCCTGATCCTTAGGCAGCAGGCAGAAAGAGAGAGAGAGAGAGAGAGAGAGAGAGAGAGAGAGAGAGAGAGAGAGAGAGAGAGAACAGACATGGGCTTTTGAAACCTCAAAGTCCATCCTTGGTGACACACTTCCTCCCACAAGGCCACACCCTCTAATCCTTCTCAAACAGTTCACCAGCTGGGGACTATGCATGCAAATATTTTAGCCAATGGGGGACATTCTCATTCAAACCACAACAGTTCTGCTTCAAGCGTACCAGGAGTTTGCAGTACAAGGCAGACCGAATCCTTTGCAACAAACTCAAGGCAGTACAAACCTGGGTAGACTAGGCTGCCTCATGCTCACGTGTCTCCTCTGCATTTTTAGTCTTGCTTCCATTCATTCAACTCTGGAAGAACTGTGATGGAGCCAGCAAAACAGCATAGCTTCCCGTGCCCTCGCCAGCAGGGAGCCCCTGTCTTTATTCACAATGCAAAACCAAGAAAAAGTAACACATGCCCCGCACACTCACTGTCATGTGGAGAGACTGTCAATGGGGAAGCTTTGCGAGCTTCTCTCTCCAACCATAGAGACTCCTTCTTAGGACCTGTGGGGGTGTTTCCAGAACCTCTCATAACTTATAATGAGTCCCCGTCATTAGCAACAACAACAAAATCGTTACCACTGTCAGTGTAGAAGCATAAAATATTGTAAGATATTTGTTTGTTTCCATGTTATTTTAGTAATTTATAGGGTGTTTAAAAACTCTCAATCATGTCATTTTGTGTTGAATTCTGCCTGGTTTTAAACTTTTATTTTGTTTGTGTAATGAGGGAGGGTATGTACCTGTCAGTGCTCACAGTGGTGACTGTGGAGGCCACAGGAGGACAGGCTTCCTGCTCCGTCACTTTCCATCTTATTCCCTTGAGACAGGCCTCTTGCTGAACCTGGAGCTAGGCTGGTGGCATCTGAGCCCCAGTGGGAACTCCAGTCTCTGCTCCTCTCAGCACTGGGGTTAAAGGTGCTTGCAGTGACTTTTCATTTAGATTATGGGATCTGAACTCAGCCCTCATGTTCCAGCAGCAAACACTCTTACCCATTAAGCCACTTCTCCAGCTTCCGAATTCTATTTAATGAGACATCTTCCTCATGTCTACTTCCACTCAGGCAGATCCAGGGTCTGGGCTTCTCCAGCTTCCCTCTTGTGGATGTTTTATTTCAACCCCATTTCCATTCCAAGTTCTGCGTCCTATGTCACACAGGGCAGTGGCAATGTAAAAAGGGTAATATGCCTCATATCTTAGCTTCTGGATGAAATTGGGGAATTCCCTCCTCTCCTTAGAAAACCAACATATTCAGCAGAGAAGAAATGGGTCTGGTGGATGAAACCCTGGAAGACAGAATGAAAAAAGAATAGAGACACTATCTTACCTAATCAAGAGCAGAGGTGGTGATGGCACCTTCAAAGATGGTGATGTATATCAACCATTAGACGGTACCTCTGGACCAGTGCTGGAAATGCAGGGGCTACCCTTCCATGCAGCATAGACCAATTCTAAAGCTGTGACAAAGCCCCTTCTTCCATTCTGGCATGTCCTTAGGAGCACTGAATGCGGAGTCCAGAAGACAGATGGAGACCTGGGTCTCAAGTGCCTACACGGCTTCTGCAAGAAGAACACAAACCTTCAGATTCTCTGCTTTCACCTCACTGGGGAGCCAAGTAAGAAAGTGGCAATTCCCATGCCAATACCCTTGCTCTTGCTGCAGGGAGAACCGACTCAAGAACATGCTGAGAGAGCACCTTTTACCATGTTGGCTGAAGCAACCGTCCCCACCTATTCTCAAATCTCCCAATCTGTGACTCCCAGCAGCCTCACTGCACCCCCACTCTAAATGTCTACAAAATCAATTTCCTGTTTTCTTCAACCGTGAACTTTTTGAGAGCTGGCATAGTGTTAGCTAGTCTTTGCCCATAGTGTTAGCTTGCATAGTGTTAGCTAGTCTTTGCCCAGTGTCTATATGGGGTCTGGCCCAGGCAGGAACCTGTTCTATGATTACGAATAGCTTGATAGAAAGAGGGGGGCACATCCCTTACTGACATTCAGATAGTGAGCAGGCAACTGTCTTTGCTACCCAGAGCCACTAGTTGCCAACTATGTCCATCTTCAGTACACAGATGATCCTCCATTTGTGATGACTTTTCTAGGACTCTGCCAAACATAACCAGGCTAGAATTTGGAAGACATATTGGAGCAATTCTGATTTAAGGGGTAACCCCATTCATCAGACCAAGCAGCTATAAGAAGATACAACCAGTCCTGTGGGGAGTCACTCGAGGAAGGCCATTGCTACAGGAACAACTCTGCTCCCTCATTATGGAAGTAAGGATCACAGAGACTAAAAGCTATGCAAACCAGAAAGGGGAGAGACTGGGAGAGGTTGGAGCTTTGTCTATAGGAGGATACAGAAAAGAAAATATACATAGGTGTTTGTTCCTGTAAGTCCTTCTGTCTAAGAACAGGGCTTTGTTAGGGCATTTTTTTTAACCTTACGGAGCTTTTACTTCTGTATTATGGTTTCTGATTTTGTGTTTTACTTCATTTCTCTGGTGTAAGTATGTATGTTTATGTGTGCTTCTTGGGCTTTTTCTTTAGCTTTTCCCTCTTTTGTTTGTTTACTTGTTTTGTCCTAGTCTGCTTTTTTTTTTTAAGTTTCCTGTTTGTTTTCAAATGAGAGAAAGAAAAGGTGTGGTTTGGATAAGTGGGTGGAGGGGAACTGTGATCATAATATATCTAATGAAAAAGTTAGATTATATATAAAAAAACGATAGTGTGTTGATATCTAGTGCTCTCTGATGGTCTATCTTTTTGTCTAAACTGGTCTCCAACTCACTACATAGCCATGTTGACCTTGAGCTTCTAACCTTCTTACCTACAACTCTCAAGGGCTGAGATTACAGGCCCACACCACCATTTTTTTTTTTGGCACTGTTCAGGCACTGTTCCAAACAATGGAGAATTGGACATTAATTTACAAATTTTTGAACTTTTCTGGGAAGGAACAAGTACATTTTATCAGGGTAGCTGGTCCTGGTCCTGACACAAGCTAGCAGTAGCAGGCCTGGGAAGCAGGTGGGCTGTGACACGAAGGGAAGGACAACAGGAGGGAGGCTGGGGACCAGCAACTCTAGCGAGCACCTGCTGTCCACCCTCACCATGACCTCACAAGAGGGACACTGCTCTTTACAGGACAATTAGGAGCCAGAAGAGAAGCTTTCACTCACGTCCACTCGGAAGTCTTCTAGACGTCGGAATTTGACAAGGTATTCTTGCAGTTTGGGGGTCAATGTCCAAATTTTTGGCTTTGGAATATTTCAAGAAGGCCCAGAACTTCTCTAATCCATAGAGCTGGCCAGCCTCATAGTCCTTCACAGTCTCCTCCTGGAAATCCTTGAATATGTCCAGTCGGAACTTCTTCTCCAGACCATAACTGTAATATCGAAAAAGGCACTCCAAATCGTATCGGTAGCCTTCTTTGGCATCCTCCAGTGCCAGCTGCTTGAACTCCTCATACATCTTTTTATTGAAGTGATCTCGGAGGAAGAACGACCAAAAGCAGAAAAGGGTGTTCATCTCCTGAGACTGGCCAATACCCAAGCGCTTCCGCTCATTAAGGCAGCGCTTCCGATACTTGTGGTAGACATGTTGTGTGAAGCCATTTTCCTTGAGCAGCTCATGGGAAGGATGCTGGAACTTGGGTAATGACCCGCACCACCATTTTTAAAAAGATTTGTTTATTTTTTTGTACATTGGTATTTTGCCCGCATGCATATCTGGATGAGAGTGTAGAATCCTCTGGAACTGGACTTACAGACAGTTGTGAGCTGTAATGTGGGTGCTGGGAATTGAATCCAGAGCCTCTGGAAGAGAAGTCAGAGCTCTTAACCATGAACCATCTCTCCAGCCTCTCTATTCTTTAAATATTGTGTTTTATATTACTGCTGGGCAGAAAAACAGAGTTTTCTTCTCAGTTCATTTGCCTGCAGGACAGACTATTTGACCACACGGAGAAACCTCGGGTGACCTCTGGCCATTATATACAGACTACAGAAACATTCTATGTTGATTGCCTTGGCGGGTTACTTAGTCTAGGGGTTGTAACCCACCTGGCAGTTCAGTTATTCCAGGGTTATGGAGAGGCACTATCTGGAAGATATGAGCTAGGAGACAGGAAGGAGGCTAAGCAAGATTCTTGTCAAAGCCTCCGTTTATTAGAGATGGGGTACAGCTTATATAGGGTAAGGAGTTGGGGGGTGGGCACAGGGGCCTGAGCTCTTGCCGCGTGGTTCATGTTGGTCACATGGTTCACTTTGGTCACGTAGCCAGGAGGTTACCTTCGGTCAGGTCACTGTAGGCCAGGAAGTCACGAGTTGACACATCTAGTTCTCTAGATAGTTTGGAATGTGGGACGGGTTCCACTAACAGATAGCTCTCCATTAACAGCCAATTTGGGTGTGGGGTAGGCGCTGTCAATAGAACAATTCCTAACACAATTATGGGTGTGGGGTTCTCTGCAGACTCCCCAGGGTGATGGTTCCTGCAATGATTTTAGGAGGAAATTGGCTCCTAACAATTCTACAATAGAGAATTCTTAAATCTAAATATCAAACAACTAAAGGAACTCAGCAATGCCAATCTAAATGACTTGTCAGACTTAAAGCGGCAGAAACAACTCAAAAGTTGAACTTAAAACATTGCAGGAAATCCACCCTACTGAGCTGAGAGGGTGAGAGACCTGAGCAAAGCTACCTGTAGGATCGATCATTCTGGAAGTGAGATAGGGTGTTCTGGGTGACAAATCGTCAGAGCTGGAATCAAAGCCAAAGCAGCCTCTGAGAAACATGGCATCCCCAGGTAGACAGGGTGACATCGTAATTTTTTTTAGGTGGGAAGGGGTTAATGGGCTGGGAATTCTAAAGCAAAAGCTGGATTCATCTTTTGGAATTCCCAATATCTTAAAAGAGATTTTATGGCAAGAAATCTGCATAACCTCTCTCCAGCATCTTCCCCTGAAGAAGCCCAAAGCAGCCTAGGCAGAGAGACCACGGCACAGACAGAGCACAAGCCTACACACAGGGCTCTGGCCAGCGTAACCCAGCTTAGGATATCGTTAGCGGCATCAACTGCCAGAACGTTGTGTGGAGACACTTCTGGATGACGCCAGTGGCAGATGGATAAGCCTTCCCAGATGAGATGCCTCAGACATGTGGAGCTGCCCCGAGCCATCCTTATCCTGTGCCACTGAAGTTGACACTTTTGAGTCATGGTAGAATAAGCAAAACATACAGTTGATCAATCCCACTCCACTGTGGGCTGGTGTGTTACGTAAGAATAACAACTGAGAGATATGGGTGTCAGATGTACTCACAGAGAGCATCTCTCCAGCATCAACCAAGACCAGGAAAGGAAAAACGGTAGCCATTTTGCATTTGGGGAGAGGATCATGGGGGCTAATGCTTCTTTTGGCTTGTTTTTGTCTTGCTGTTTTGACAAGGGCTGTCTTATAGCCCAGGCTTGCTTCAAACTTGCTATGTAGCTGAGGCTGTCCTTACGCTCCCGCCTCTATAGGAGCCGGCAAAACAGACCTATGACAGCAGATCCAGCTTTCAAATGCATCTTTAAAGTCCTTTCTGGCTTGTCATAATTACACACACACACACACACACACACACACACACACACACACGAGCACACATGCGCGCACACACACATATACAGCCTGCTGTCTGAAATGCAAGACAGCAACCTCTCAAACGAAAAGTTCTCTCAAAGATCTTGGTCTATCAATTCTGAATCCTTTGGGAGCTCTCTTGGAAGTTATTTTCTCGGCTTTCTACTCTTTCAGCTCAGGATTTAGCCTTCTCAATTATGTTGAAGCTGCCTGCCGCTCCTTCCTTTAGTGTTCTAGCAAAAGGTTGTTCTCACTTTATCATTTCTCTTAAATATGTGAGTTTGAAAGACCCCCCAGTGCTGGGTGTTATGGTTTTG
>NW_004949218.1:607391-626514 GCF_000317375.1 Microtus ochrogaster | reverse complement strand
AGACGGGAACCAGTGCACTGGGGCCGAGACTCATGACCCCCCCCCCCCAGTAACTCACAAGAGACCGTTCTTGCTGCAATCACACCAGACTTTAATCGATGAGATGGGAACCAGTGTACTGGGGCAGAGACTCATAACCCACGCAAGGGAAGAGTTTGACTCCGAGTGACCTGGAGAAGGGGTTTTTATAGGAAGAAACCACAGCCCAGTAATCTGAAAGGGCCAGGGAGGGTGTCACAGAAAATCACAAGGGGGCAACTCCCTGCCTCTCAAGACCACTCCCAAGGTCATAGTCAGAAGGGGGGGGAAACTCCCTGTTTCTCAAGATTATTATCAAGATTACAATCTAACTTTATTATCTTCAGCTAGTTTCTGAAACACAGTCACTGAACCGGCTAATCTTAGATTCCTGATTCTTCTCTTCCTGCTTAGATTTTTGGCTATTTTTTTCCTGCTTGGGGGGGGGGCGGGGCTGGATTTATCCAGGTCTTTCAAGTTTATGATTCAGACTTTTTTCATTGCTATTTTAATAGCATTTGTGGGAGAAACAATATTAAGTGGACATATTCAATTTAACATTTCTAATTGGAATTTGGCCTTGACTTTTAATATCTTTCCTGAATTCTAACATATATGTATCTTTGTATATGTGTGTAACGTGTGTGCATGTGTATGTGTGTTTGTGTGTGTGTGCGTGCGCACATGTGTGCACATACAGAGATGCCATGGTATACAGACATGCAGATCAGAGGCCAGCCTTTCTATGGTTTTGTCTTCACCTTCCATTCTTTGTGGCTGCTGCTGTTCACTGTCACCACAGCTGTCCTTGAGCTTCTGGGGACTCTCCTGCAGCTGCCCGCCATCTTACTATAGGCACACTGGCATTACAGACACACTACTGTGCCTGACTTCATGTGAGTCCTGGGGATTTGAACTCAGGTCCTCATGCTTGAACAGTAAGAATTTTACCCATGTTTAGATTTGAAGGGACAAAACTAACTCCATTTCATGCTAGGCCCCAAGGTGGATATCAACAGAGTGGGAAGTTCCCTAGACTGGAGCCAATCAGAATCACCTGCAGTCCTTAGGCCCATAACTGTAGATTTGTGGTTTTTTTTTGCCTTTATAAACCCTGCCTAAGAACGGTGGGTCACCTCCCCTGGACCCTGCTGCGCTGGTGTGTGAGACAAGGTCCCTACCATGGTTTGTACTACATGACTAAACCTTGCTTTTGCATCTCAGCAAGTCTGTATCTCTGGTGGTCTTCTTGGGGGTCTCTGTAACCTGGGCACAACAGATTCTCTTCCATCAATTTGTAATGAGCTTAAGCTGATAGTATCAGCCTTCTAGGACACATAGAGATTATACATATGTATATTATATAATTGATATATCATTACATATCACATATATAAATTCTTCCCAAATGTGAGTAATTCTAGCCCCCAGGGTTTGGGGTAAAGGAAGTTGATGCCTACGAAAACTGGTTGAAAAAGTAGTTATCAACTTCACAGAAACTAGAATCACCTGGGACATGAACCTCTGGGCATACCTTGTGGGGGATTACCTTGATTTTATTATTTGTGTGTGTTGGGTGTAGGACCCAGCCATCACAAGCTCAACAGAGTTCTGAGTCTCAGTAGTTTACCCTAAGACAATACCTGGTTCCAAGAAAGACCACAAACTGAGACTACCTAGGCACCACCCAGGAACAGTCCATGGCTTTTCACCAGGACACCCCTAGACAAATGTCAGCCAATCAGGGGTCCGGCAAACTTGTGTAAGAATAAAGGCTCTTTGCTTTACTTACAGGAGTTGGTCTCCTAGTTGGTTTTTAGGTGACTCCGTGGTCTGGGCATAGCATTGGGGGTGGGGCATTCCCTGGGCAAGTAATCCAGTAATCCTGGCCTATAGAGTAGAGAGTGCTAACTAGCACGTTAGCATCTACACCTTTGCTCTCTGTTCCTGATTGTGGATGAGGTTGGACCAGCTTCCTCACATCCCTGCTGCTGGCTGGCTCCTCCCCCTGCGATGGATAAACCTTTCTCCAGCAAGCTGTTTCCTCAGCATGTGGTATCACAGCACCAAAAGAAATTAAGACAACTAAACTCAAGGGCAAAGAAGATTGGTATTTCCAACAGCCCCAGGTTGTTCCCACACACCAGCAGGTGTGTCTTCCCGCCATTCCGTTTCTGTGTCCCTGACTTCCCCTCTCTCTGGTCTCCAGAATTCCCATTGGAAAGTTCTACAAAGCCTGGGCAAACTGACTTTGCATAGAAGGAGCCTTAAATGCTAATCACAGTCCTAATCTCAACATTCGGGGCAACTTTCATTAAAGGCAGTTGCCCACAGCCCAGGAACTAGAGTTCCTGTCACGGGGGTGTGGGGGGGTGTGGGGGGTAGAGTGGTATTTACAAGGCCTTTATTCCAAACAGAAGCTCCTGCTAGCCTTGTTTTTCCTCTGGCCTCCAGGGGGTGCCACACGTGAACCTTAGGCCACAGTTTGAGTCCCCCTGAAGGAGACTTCTTAATCAAAGTTCCTTCAGCTTCATCTAACAACAGGGGAGGGTTGACTAAAATTCCTGGAGAGAAGTGCTGGTCCTGCCCCCTTGAAAGGAAAACAGCGGACAGGAAAGGCACCCCGCCGAGATAAAAGCTATGCTAACAAGGGACAGCATTTCCCAAACAAACCCCAGGGAAGAGAAAAGGGAGGAGGTGTGAGGGAGGAGCACAGGGCGACCTGGGAAGGCAGGGGCTGACAGAAAACTGATGGATTTGTGTTTCTCACAGTTTTCCCAAAGCCATGCCCCCTGTTTCATTCCCACTTTCGTTTGCGCCACACTTTCCATTTTTTTAAAAGGTCCATGCTGGGAGGCCATGGTAGGCTTTGGTTCTGTGTCAAAAATATCCCTCTGGAGAGAAATAAGGAGTTGGTTGAGAAGAGGGAGCCTCCCTCAGTTAAGCCTGGCTGAGGGAGGAAATGGGGGTGGTGGGGCCAACATCATCCCTATGTCTCTTTCCTCTCCTCTATGTCTCTATGTTTCTCTCTTCACTGTTACAAGGCACACATATGTGATCTCAGGGCACATGTGGAATAAACATGGTGGTGGATATACAGCAGGAAACCCTCACGGGGCAGACTTCCTTAGTACTGTCTCTGTGACAGATGTGGTAGGTCGAAGGAAGCATAACGACAAGCAAGACACTTGTACACTGAGGGGAAAGTCGTCCTGATGTATAATGGGCAAACAAGGGCATGTGAAGACCCAGCCTGCCTCCTTCTTAGGCTCGAAAGCCTTCTTAGAGTAAAGACTAAGTTCGTTCCTGTTTAGACTATACATTTGTTTCTCAAGGTTTGGGTTATGCCCCATCTGTAATCTTAACTACAAATGTTGCTATACTGCATGTTCCAGAAATTGCAATCATGTCTCTATTTCACAAAGTTGTTTATAACCATCTTGCAACCCTACCTTTGTTCCAAAAGGTTCTATGAGCACCTCTGACTACCTTGTTATGACTACATGTGATTAAAACCTTGTCTTTCTCACATCCAAGGCTGACCTCTCAAACCCCACCTTAAGTAAAAGTGGATAAACAAATTGTTATGCCCGGTCTATGGGGACCCCAAAAGACTACCAGGGAGACTGACTCACGGAAATACAAAAGCAAGGTTTATTGTGTGTTCATTACAAGCCGGCAGGAGCCTCGTCAGTGCAGCAGCAAGAGGAGGTATCCCGCCATTCTAGAGGGCATTATTTAAAGGCAAAAAAAAAAAACCCAGAAAAGTTACATTAGCAGGGTGTGGGGTGACGAGTTCATTCCTGGCTGGCTGACATTTGTCTAGAGTCCTGGTGAAAAGCGATGGGTGTGTTCTGGCTGGTGAGCCTATCCACAATGGTTGGAATGTTAGGATTTCCTTTGGATGGTCTGTTCCTGAGTGGTGCCTAGGTGGTCTCAGTTTGTGGTCTTTCTCAGAACCAGGTATTGCCGTAGGGTAAAAAACTACTGAGTCTCAGGCCTCTATTGAGCTAGGTCCTACAAAATAAGAAAGCTTGCTTTAATTAATCTGGCAATGGCTGGGCTGGTTGGGCAATGGCTCAGCTGTTAAAAGGCTAGGCTCACAACCAAAAGTATAATTTGGCCATGATGATTTCGGTCAGTGGTCTTTCTCCTCCCATCTTTGGGATTAACAATATAACAGTTAGCAAGACTTGGTGGCCATCTTTATTAAAACTATCTTTAGGGGCTAAACGGTGGTTAAGAGCATATACTGCTCTTGCAAAGGATTGCAATTCAGTTCTCAGGCTCAAAATCAATCAGCCCACAGATCCATTCCACCTTGACTGAAGGTCAGAGAGTTCAGACCTATTCCTGCTCCTTCAAGGTCACTGACAGGAGGTTTGACCCAAGGAGTGGCTACTAACGGGCTGTTTTGACCTAGGGTGAGGTTACTACGGGCTTTGGGTATTGAGAAGGTAATTGCTTTGTTTCTACCTTGGTAGAGAAGTCTTTGGTCTTCCCCCTCCTCTTTGGATTGGGTCTATAAAGCCAATGAGAAAGAAACACTGGAGGATTCAGGATTGACTGGGTTGCCCTCCTGACTGTCTATCCCTTTTGTGTCTCTGTTTTTTTTTTTCTGTCTAACATTTCTAATCCACGCACCCCCTATCCTGGAATGTATGAGCCCCTTTAGGCTGGATGCCGACATAACCATAACTTCAGCTCTGTGGGACCTGCCACCTCTCAGTCCTCCACAGGACTTCACACCCACCCCAACATGTATACACATGTTTAAAAACTACTTTAAAAGTATATTGATGGAGTGTGTGAGAGAAAAGATAAAATGTCAGGAAACTCAGAAAACCCCACTCCAAATAAGACAGCTTACAGGCTGCACATACATATTTGCATATTTAATAAGCAGGATTAAACAAGTCTTGTCTTTATTTTGTGGGTTCTATCTCTGCAGCCTTGGCTGTCCTGGAACTCACTCTACAGAGCACACTGACCTTGGATTTACAGAGAACCAACTGCCTCTGCCTTCCAAGCGCTGGGATTAAAGGTGTGTACTACCACCTGCGGCTGTGCCCAAGTTTTGTTTTGTGGTTTTTGTTTTTGTTTAATCTGGAAAAAACAAGTTGGCATTTCTAGCCTCCTCCCACACACAGACACCAGAGGAAGTGAGGTTCCTTTGTTACTAGTGGTGTATATATTCTTCAAGTGTTGGTTGGCTTCTGCCAACTTGACACAAGCTCTGTCTTTGGGGAAGAGAAAACCTTAATTGAGAAAATGCCTCTGTAAGACTGGCCTGTAGGCAAGCCTGTGGGGCATTTTCTTGATTAATGATTGATGTGGGAAACTTGTGCCACCCCTGAGCAGGTGTCCGGGGTTGTATAAGGAAGCAGGCTGAGTGGCCCATGAGAAGCAATCCAGCTTCAGTTCCTGCCTTGAGTTCCTGCCCTGACTTCCCTCAGAGTGGCCTGAGAGCTGTAAGAGGCCCTGAAATAAATCCTTCCCTCCACAAGTTACATTTGCTCACGACATTTTATCACAACACCAGAAACCCTAGTAAGACACTGAGGTAGTTTAAATCCCTACTTCTCCTTTTCTTTCTTCATGGTTCCTCCTTATGGAGCTCAGAGCCTCAGGATATGGAGCCTGGCAGAAGCAGTGAGCTTTCTCAGCAGGTCTCACAACCCCCAGGGAGCCCAGCTTAGTTGTGTTAGGATGTGATCTGTGCATTCAGGCTCAAAGTCTCTTACAAGCCAGTGCCCTTACATAGATGAATTCCTGCTCAGGCCCTGGGGAAGAGGCTCTTCCAGTTCATGTGACTCTTCCCAAACGGGCCTGCCCTGACAACTTAGTCAGAAGAAACACATCCTTTGGCTGTTGTTCCAGCAGCTTTGAGAAAATTGGTGTTGCTGCTACAGACACAGGGACAGTGAGCTTGGACTTGATGCATTGTCAACAGGCCCATAATGCTCTCGCTTCCCTTGCTGGCTATTTTGGCATAGATAGAAATCAATATAAAAATAGCTTATTGAAAGACTTAAACCATTTCACTACTTAAAAGCATACAACCCCAGGTGATTATTTGTATCAAAACTATAAAATTAAATTGCAAAATTATACTGCTTGTCATAGGTAATTACTAGTCCTTTCATTTGCGGAGGTCTCTGCATAGGAATCTAAAGGAAGCAGCTCCTCAGTGGCAGAAAGGATGTAGGAGGCCCTGAGCTCGGAGGGGCTTCCTGGAACCCTCGTCACTGTCCTCAGGCCAACAAAGTTTGTAAAGCCCTGAATCTGTCAGCCTGGCATCACCAAACGCCTACTGGGCCCATGGCTTCATCCCACTACTCTCTCTTCTTGGAAAGACATTGAGTAGTAACCTATAAGAACATGTAGAAAAAGAACAAGGTCTCTGCTTTCATATGGGAGCTAAGAAAATGAATCCAAAGAGTAAAGTAAGGGTGGAATGGTACAATGAAGCAGAAGGTTACGAGTCACTAAAGACACTATATTGTCTTCCTGACTACTTCTCAGTGTAGGGTGGTATTTGTTCTTAAACTACCTAAAGGTTGAAAAGCAAAGACATTTTCTGTTTCTCTGGTGATGATTCAATGTCTTTGTCTGTTTATTTTTGTGGTTTTTTTCGAGGCATCATTGTACCATTTTACTCTGGGGTAGCTAGACATTTTGCCAAAGCACTGAAGCATTGGGTGATGGAAATGATAACAGATAGTATCTGAGCCTTCACCTAATTTGCATTTGGTGGCATGGTCCTATCATACAGCTGGAACACAACACCTTATCATATGGGCAGCAGGAGAAGAGCATTTGCAGGGAACTGTGTCAAAGGTCACACTTAAGATAAGTCAGACATCTAAATAAGGTAGAGAGTAAGTCCTACAGCATAGGGAGTCCTCCATATTATGCCAAGCTTGGGAAGCTGTCTAGACATGGTGTACTGCAGCAGCCTTAAGCAGCAGGGTCTTCATGCAACAACTTCATGCAACACCTTCACAGCAGTTCCTGACTTTGACTTACATTCAGGATGCCCAGTGCTTCCAGGCCCCCATGTCTCTGTCATGTAATCCCACAACTAAGCTGATTCTGGAGCACACACACCATTGGGAAAATGTAAAACTCAGGCATTCCTCCATTCCCCAGACTGGACCTGCACACCTCCCCTTAGGTTCAGTCCAGGAGCAGAGCCCCTAGGTAGTGGCCAAGGTGAGTGAGAATGGAATCGGCTTTTACCCACCCCAGGGCCCAGCTATGGGATCCTCTCTCTCTCTCTCTCTCTCTCTCTCTCTCTCTCTCTCTCTCTCTCTCTCCACCCTTTCTCTGTTTCTCTGTCTGATACACGGGTCTTCCACTGTGGTTCAAGGATGCAAGACCTAAACCCACAGCCACACCAGGTCAAAAGAGAAAAAGCCAGGGCGTGCCTCTGCCTGGTTCACAGCATGGGCAGCTGTGCAGGACACCCTGGATCTTCACCTTGTACTGTCCATCGCCCTGTGTAGTGAGATGCTGGTGCCAAACAGAGACCCATTATCTGAAGAGAGCCCACATCCCATCTTCAGAGGACTGTGCTTACCTGAAATACACATATTTTTCTCTTCTTAAAATTTGCAAATTTATTTTTTTTTGCAAATTTTAATTTTTTAATACTTGAGAATTTCATGCATCATTTCTGTTTTATCATTTTCTTCTTTCCTTTTGTAATGATTGTTCTATCTCTTTAAGAGACAAGCCACACCCACTCCCTCCCCTATCTGCTGAGGCAGGCTGATCTTCAGCTTCTGACCTGAGATCTCTCTCTTTTCCGTCTTCTCGTAGAAGCAGCTTCTGCCTCTCTCCCCACTTCTCCCTTTCCCTCTTCTCTGTTTTTTTCTCTTCTCTCACTCTCTCTGCTTTTCTCCCCTTCTCCCTTCCCCCTCCATAACTCCCTGAATAAATATCCAACCTCATTCTGCATGGCGTGCCTATCCATGTCTCTGTCTCTCTTGCCTGCCCGCCACAGACACATGGAGACCTGGAGACCTGCTGCATGGTCTCGTGCGCCATCCCTGCTTGGCACTGGCTGCTTACGGCAGCAAGCTGCTGGGGAGAAGCAGCAAACCCATTACACCTTTCCCCTCCAACTCTCACTCCCTCTCAAATTCATGAATATATATAATATATAAATCCTAATATATATTTATTTAATAAATATATAAATAACTACATATTTGTATAAAGATACACAGAATCTTACTGGACTCATTTAGTGTTGTTGCTCAGTATATATGTTTAGGACTGCCCACTTGAGATGGCATAATTGATCAGAGAGCTTGTCCCTGTAGAACACTGATCGTCCCTCTCTCGGTAGCTATTGATGATAGCCTGTAGTCTTTATCTTGCAGTGGGACCTTATGAAACTTTCCCCATCCGTGTTGGTGTGTCAACTGGTGTTGTCATTGTGCGAGTCTTATTTGTGAGTCATATGGTTGCAGCTGCAGGTGTGGCTTCCCTGTCATGTCTAGAAGACACTGTCTAGCAGCAGGTGTCCTGGCCATCCGGCTAATAATCTTTCTGCTCTCTCTTCTGTGATCTTCACTGAGTCTTGGGTATTACCTTGCAGCTGTGTTAGTTGGAGTGGGGCACCCACAGCCACTTATTCTCAGCATTTCTACCAGTTGCAGTTTTTTTATACTGGTCTCCATCACATGCAAAAAGAAGTATCTTTGTTGGGAAGAGGTGAAGCTATTCTTGCTGTGGGTATGAAGAGAAGTATTTAGAATGCGGTTAGAAATTATATTGATTTAGGAAAATGGCAGTAGTAGTTTATCGAAGTTCCGTGATCTCTCCAGTCATGGTGTTTGACTGAGTTTACAGGACGAGGCATGAATTCCCTCGCACAGAGCAAGCCTTGAGGCCAGTTAGACAGAGGCTGGTGTAAAAGAAACCCAAGGAAAACTGTGCATTGTAGTTCATACCTGCGATCCCAGGACCTGGGAGGTCCCGGGACTTGGAGGCAAGAGAATCGAGTTCAAGGTTATCCTTACTGCACAGCACATGAGGCCAGCCTGTTCTACGTGGGACAGACATATCTTAAGACAAACATCAAGGAAAGGAAATTATCATAGCTCTCTTCTTGTGTATCTGAAAGTAACTTTATCCAAGAAAGCTCCTTGTTATTGTCTTATGGGACACCAAGCTCCTTGGCAATTCATGAGAAAATGTTGCAACGCTAAAGCAGAGCTTCAAGTTAGAACCCTGAGATGCATCTACTCAAGGGCGTTTACTAAAGATCATTACGTACCAGGGCTGTGTATAAGACTTTAGATTAGATCACAGAAAGGAAAAAAAAGTAAATCTATCATTTGGAGGAAGGCAACTGGGAGAATTGTTAACCGTCTAAGAATTTGTGATAAGAGGCAGAACTTGAGGTCAGTTATAGACAGGACACACAGAGGTGGAGACACCGGCCACACTTCACAGTATAGGCAGGACACACAGAGGTAAAAGCACTGGCCACACTTCACAGTTATAGGCAGGACACACAGAGGTAAAAGCACTGGCCACACTTCACAGTATAGGCAGGACACACAGAAGTAAAAGCACTGGCCACACTTCACAGTTATAGGCAGGACACACAGAGGTGGAAGCACTGGCCACACTTCACAGGTCACAAGGCAAACACAGAGCAGTGAGTGGGTGATGGGCTTGTAGGTGCTTCATGAGATGTTCATTTATTTAGCTGAGACCTCTTCCCTTTAGACGTACTGACCAAGGTGCATAACACAGCTCCCCGTCTCTTTTAGAGAATGTGTCTGTGGGTGACGTCACTACTTTGATGCTATCATGTGCTTGATACACTTCCCCCAGAGGTAGCTAGGTAATGTGATTTCTGATTTGGAAGTAAAGGCTGGGCAAGTAAGATGGTTAAGTGGGCAAAGCCTGCAATCAATGCCATCAAGCCTGACAATCTGAATTTGATACCCAGAACCTACTTGGTAGGAGAGAACCCACAAACTGCCTCTGTTCTCCACACTGCACACACACACACACACACACACACACACACACACACACACACACCTAAATAAATAAGTGTAATACTTTTAAGTAAAAAATATTTGATTATAAAGAACTTGCAAATTTAAAAACTCTCACCCAGACCCAAGGCCCGTGCATCTCAGTGAAGTTCTGTACAGTTAGTTAGAATGCCATCCTGAGGCCCTGGAGCTAAATCCTGTAATTTTATACCTTCACTATCAATTGCATTTTAATTCGCTTATCCACAACAGAACAACAAATCCATGACAGAGTCAAAATCAGGCAAACAATTAGCTTTCAAGCCTCTTTCATGACTCTTACCCTTTGCCTCCATTCCATCTTTCCTCATCCCCTAAACAGACGGAGGATAATGAGAATCAGGCACACATATAGAACACTGAACATCCCTGAAGAAAAATAAACCAACCAACAACAACAACAATAGGATAATAGATGGATTCAGAATGCACACTACCAAACAAGGTCACCCAATCTCAAAAAGAAAAAAAAAGGGGGGGGGTGGAGGAAGGAAAGAAGAAAGTGAAGAAGGGAGAAAGAGACAGAGTGAGGAAGGAAGGCACATTGTCCTCCATATGCAAACCCTAGCATATAATGTATGCACTTGTATATGCTAACAAATATGCATGTTGGTATAGTATAACGTGCAGTAAGGAAAGTAAGAAAGGGTAATATCAGGTGGTTAAAAACTCCTTTTAAAGAAACAAAGACCTCAACTTCCTTCCCTTCATCCTCAGGTGGCATCAACATCCAGTTCTGCAGCCTTGCTCCCTACCCCCTATATCAGGGTTTCCCCGACTGCCACCTTTCCTTTAAAATGCCCTGGTAGTCAGAGGTCTTGGAAGTTGCAGCAGGTGACAGCTAGTGTTCAGATATCAACCCATCAGAGGAATGATTCTGATGGAGGAGAATCCTGTCTGGGCAGGGCCTGTGGGACCACGGGCTCTGGAACTGTAAACTGTTGCTCCTGTCTGTAATTTCCCTTGTGCTAAAGCAGGTTTAATGTCTCCCCAATACCCGCATTGTAATGTGTAATCTCATATGATATGTATGTGTATTCTCATGATTATGGGCACATATATTCATGAATGGTCAGGAAGATATCCTCCTGTTAAGCTGTGTAATTTTGATAGAAAATATACTAGGATATGTTTCATAACTAGATCTATTGTACCACGAGGACTGTAAGACACTTCAAAACCTGCTTTGTTTATTTCACTCAAACTACACACAACTGGCTCATTTTTACCTCAGAGCAAGTTCAAACTCGACTAAATGTTTGTATACATGGATCATAAGTTAAAAACTTTACAGATATGCACAAGACCATAGTTGTAGATGTCTAACCAAGGTTGTTAATACAAAGCAACCTAAAATTCATGCCAGTTCTTTGCTTGGCAAATCTGGCTGATAAGACCTGACTCTTCGTGAAGATCTCTCTGCAGCTTGTCTCACCCGGGCACTGTGTGTCCAGCCTCTGGTCACAGTCTTACAGCAGGAACTTTGAAACCTTGTGTTGCCATGGTAAGTGGCTCTGCTCCTCATCGCTTACCCAAGGAATGTGTTGTGACCAATAATATGTAACTCTTGGAATTCTTTTTCTTATTTCCCCAAACATCCTGTAAGTATGTATTTAAGCTAGGTGAACATAAAAGTAAAAGAATTATAACCAAAGATTTAGAACTACAGAATTGGAACTAAAGAATTAAAGCTAGAGAATTAAAATGAAAAGAATAAAAGAAAATAACCTTCAGATCATGTATGAAGAAGTTATTATAGAAATCTTTCATTCCTAGCTGCTGAGAAGTCTCCTCTGAGCTACCCTGCATAGTGGCTTCGGAGTTGGACTTTCAGGTTGCTAAACCTTGTGAAGGATCTTCAATGCAGATTCTCGAAAATAAACTTTCTCAAAGGGTTCCCTCAGTGCTGGGAGTGTGGAATGCCCTAAAAGGCACTGATATCTAGGATGTGACATGCAGCTCTCTGTGGCTCTTCTACCTCCATCTTCACTGATGACTTCAAAGGAGGGCGTGTTGGTTACCTTTATCACTGCCTTTACCAAATGTCTTACAAAAGTCAATGTAGGGGAGAAAGGGCTTAGTTTAAGAATGGATGGAGTCTAGCATACAGAGAAGGCATAGTGGCAAGAAGATGGGGAAGCTGGTCACACCACATCTACAGTCAAAGAGCAGCGGGCAAATGGGGAATGAGGTCGAGCTAACAATGTCAAAGCCACCCAGTGACTCCACAAGGCTCCCCAGCATGAATGTTCTACAAGCTTCCATAACATCACCATCAACTGGAAACAAAATGTTCCAACACATGAACCTACAGGGGACTTTCACACTCAAGCCACAGAACAGGGTTTTGCCACACAGGGTTGCCTTAGCCTTGGGAGCACAAAGAAGGCCCCCAGCTCTGACATTTGGGGAACTTTCCCAAGAAAACTTGAATGTAAGGACAGCTGAGCTTGGAGCTGGGAAATGGTTCTGAGTTTCAGGTCTGCCACCAATTCACTGTGTGACCCTGGGCAGCGAGGCACTGTCCCTTAAGTGCCACCTTCCTTATCTTTAGGCTGCACAACTCATAGAGAATTCTTCAACTGTCCCCTCTGGCTCTGGCTGAGGTCCCCACAGCTTATCTGAGTGGACAGACTACGATTATTTTCATATTGCACAGCTGTCTTCTGAAACTGGCCCTTGGGGAGAAGTCTATAGATTGACACATGACAGATTTAAACAATGCCTGCAGGTGGAATGGGGGAAGGGGCATCTCCTGGAAGCATCCTATTCCTTGCTAAGCCATCAAAGGACATTGCAGAGATTTTGGTCACAAAGTTTTTCCTCGAATGCTGGAATAGTGTGAGGACACACAGTGTGGGTCCAGGAGAAATGAACCCCTGGGGTCTTCCTTTACTCCTTCCTGAGCCCAGTTTGCAATTGCGGTGATCTGTTCTGTGAAGAGGAAAGACTAGAGTCCATAGAAGTGTGGAGGGCGAGCTCTCAACAGGGTCCAGAAAGTCTTCCAGAATGGACCTTACAATAGAGTCCTACAATCCGAGTTAGAGACTGCTGTACATTTGGATACACTGTACACATTCTGATCAAGAGTAAGAGAATTGGAAAACCCAGAGTTGTAAGTCTCTCTGAGAACTGGCTAATGCTGAGAGGCCACAGAATGGAGGTCAAAGACTCTCTCTCTCTCTCTCTCTCTCTCTCTCTCTCTCTCTCTCCCTCCCTCCCTCCCTCCCTCCTTCTCTCCTTCCCTCCACCATCTCTCTCCACATGTGTGTGCAGGTACATGTGTGTGAACATGTTTGTGGGCTGTTGTTTCTCAGTCATTATCTACCTTGTTTTTTGAGACAAGTTCTCTCGTTGGCCTGAATCTTACCCAGGAGTCTAGATTTGACAGATAAAAAGTCCCAGAGGTTTGCCCATCTCTTCCTCCCTAGCTGGGATTACAAGCAATGCCCCCAAACCCAACCTTTTAAAGGTTCCTAGGGGATCGAATGCAGGTCCTTGTGCTTGTGAGGGAAATGGTTTACCCACTTCAGCGTCTCCCAGCCCTAACACAGCAGTTCTTAGTTGTAGGTGCAAACTAGAATTGCACAGACTTTATATTTCCAGTGCCCAGGTTGCGTCCCAGACAAGCTATATCAGAGTCTCTGGGGATGGACCCAGGTGCCTTCCCCCAAAGACTCGAATAGCTTATTAGTTACTTTTCTATCGATATGATAAAACACTGATGAAAACCAACTCACAGAAGACTCTGTGGAGGCTAATAGTTCCAGAGGGAAGTTCTCTAGTGGTGGGGGAGGCATAGGAATAGGCAGGCATGGTAGCTGCGGCACAAAGCTGAGAGGTTCCATCTTCAACCTCAAACATAAAGCAGAGAGAGCAAACTGTACGTGAACTCTCAAAGAATACCCTCAGTGCCACACTTCCTCCAGCAAGACCTCACCTCCAGAATAGAACTTCCCCAGACAGTTCCACCAACAGAAGCCAAGTGTTTAAATACGTGGTTTGTGGGGGAAATTTCTCAATCAAACAGTAGCGAAGATTACAAATCTCTAAAAGAATGGATTGATTTGTATGCCTGCCAGGTCAACTAATCAACTGCTCTACTATGTCCACATTGCTCTGCATACTGTCTTCTTCATCCCAGGCCTAATGACACACAGAAGATCAGACAGACATCCATTCTAGGCTACCACTGGTTTTTAAGACACTCTACACATGTTAGAATAGGCATCTTTTCTTCTAGGTATGCTTCTTCATTATGTTTGAAATAGTTGTTAATATATACTATATATAAAACACATCTTATGCTGATTGTACCAGAAAAGTGGCACAAAGTATAAATCAATAATATCCGCAGTACTTTTAGATATCGTCTGCACAGTGCACAACCATACGCTCATCTATAGTCAGCCTCTTTGAACGATGAGAATTGCGTGGTCCCACCCGCTCCCAACTCTCACTGATCCCAGTCATCTCGCTGCTTAGTGCATTTCCAGTTAGGGTGCTCCACAAGTAGGGCAAATGAATTTCCCAAGTTCAAATTAGCATTCCTTTTGTTTTGTTTTGATTTTTGTTTTTTTTTTCTCAGTGTAGTTTTGGTGCCTGTCCTGGAATTAGCTCTTGTACACCAGGCTGGACTCGAACTCACAGAGATCCACCTGCCTCTGCCTCCCGAGTGCTGGGATTAAAGGCGTGCGCCACCACTGCCCAGTTCAAATTAGTGTTCTCAATCACAGAAAAGTTTTTTTTTGTTCTTGTTATCATATGATTCATGTATTTATTTAAATTAAAAAATCCTATAAGGAGCATACAAATTAAGTCATAGTTATTTAATGAATTATTTCTATTAAAAATTAATTACACTGCATGAAGTTGCAGTCGTTCTAGAAAACAACAGCTCGACTCTCCTGTTCCCCGTGATAGGACATCTGTACCTACCTGGTCCCTTTGTCTAGATCATTCCCTGCAGTGTACAGACCACTGGGGGACCACAGTATTCTAGTGGGGATGCAGAGGCTCGCAGAACATCAGCCTGCAGCTCTCTCTCTGTGGCCTCTCCTACACAAGGAAACTACTTGAGAAGGAAGACAGAGTCCCCTGCAGGCTCTCTGCCCACCGTCAGGGACACTGTCATGTGGGAACTGGATTCACTGATGGCTAAGGGGAGATAAAATATGACAAAGATGGCAATGATCACAGCAACCCTCAGGGAGCATCTGTGTATAGATAACCAGAGGCAGAAGATGCACTTTCTGATGTGGAGGAGTCGTGTGGGATTGAGGAGGTCATTTTCTTATCCACAGTAGCCAGAGCAGGAAGACCACATAGACACGGCAAGAGCAACAGCTGTGGAAGCCATCTGTAACCATTCTTGTTGCTGTGAGAAAAGATATAGAAGCGATGCCTTAAGAAAGAAGAATTTATATCGGGATGTGGTTTAGGGGCCAGCTGTCCACTGTGGTAGGGAAGGTGCGGGGGCAGGAACAGCGAGCGTACAGTTGGGGCGGTATGAGGGGGCTGGTTTTACGCTGGAGACAAAGAGAAGAGGGGAGGAGTCAGGAACTGGTAGGCAGTAACTCTATAAATCCCTCCCTCCAGCACTCCACTTCTAGATTATCTCCATCTCCTGAAGGTTCCGCAATCTCCCAAAAAGTGCCCGCCAGCAGGGCACCGAGTGCAAACACCTGAGCCTGTGGCACCATTTAGTATCCAAGTCCTAACATGCTTGGCCCCAAAGACATATCACTGAAGGTACAGAGGGAACATAAGGAGGTGTCTAGTACCCCATATTTATACTGCATTCTTTGCCCAGATGATCCAAGAACACAGTAACATCAGAGAAGTTCTGAAAGACAAGGCCCCAGTACCAGCTCGCTAATAAACGGTATCTGCGTACTTCTGGGTCCGCATCTGTGGAAGAATGGAGGTGGAGGAACAAGATGCCTGGAAGTTCCCTTTCTGCTCAGAGAGCAGATGAGCTGAGGCCGGAGCAGGTGCATCCGGAGGCTTTGCCTCCTGCAACCTATGTGACCTTGAGCAAACCACTCAAGGTGTCTGTGCCAGCCTGACCAGATGAAAAGGCTACTTCGCGGAGTTGCTGTAGGATTAAAGAAGTTTGCAAATGTAAAGTACTTAAAGCAGAGCCTGGTGCGTAAAGGCCTAGTTAGTGAAAGGTCTCCGTGGAACTGGGAGCCGCGTGATGGAAGGGAGCTATGTTCGGCCGTTGTTGTATCTGATACCAGCACCAGACTATGGCAGGTGCTCAGTAGTCCTGACTGAAAGGCTGGAGGCGTGAACAAAACTTCCAACCTTGACTCTGTAACCAGAGTTTGTACCTGAGTCTGCTCTGCCCCTCCTCCGGCTCTCACCACTTGAAGTTTCCTATCATGGTGCTGCACCATAGATCCTGAAGAGAGAACAAATATGTAAATTACAGTTCGGAAGGAAAACTTACACTGACAGACTGCTTCTTCCCAAAATGGCTGCAACAATATTTCTAACCTCATGCCCTCCCAGAGATTTCCCCACCAAGAGATGGAGTCCGGCTTCCTCCCTGCCCCCACTGGAATGGAGTAGGCCCGTTCACTGCCTTGGCTAATAGAAAAGAGACATGGCGTCTTATGACTGCCCAAGGCTGAGGCACAGCTCTCTACATTTCTCGAAATACTTGGGACACTGAGCTGCTCTGCAAGAAGTGAGTCAGGCCTAGGGAGCCCAGGACGGACTTCTGGGGGAGGCCTAGGAAGCCCAGGACAGACTTCTGGGGGAGGCCTAGGGAGCCCAGGACGGACTTCTGGGGAAGGCCTAAAAAGCCCGGGATGGACTTCACAGACAGACCTAGCAAGCCCACCTGGGACAGATTTTCCTGTGAGGCCACACAGAGGCCCTGAGACTCCCCGAGGAAGAAGAGATGCTTGCCATCTCTAGCTGTCACGGCTCCCCTGCCCTAGTCCAGCTCACTGCCTGGCAGACCTAGCTGCATGAGAGTTCCTAAGCCCCACAACTATGCAGCTGGGCTGTCCCTTAATTACTGACCCACTGAAATATGTGCTGTTTCCAGTATTAGAGTTTTTCTTTTAATGAAACAAGAAACCATCTTGACCAACTTCTTGGCACAGCAGAGTTCAGTTTCCATCACCCACACTGGGCAGCTCACAACTGAGGGACTGATCCCCTATTGTTGCCTTTTTAGCCACCTATACACACATATGGTTGCATTGCACACACACACAAATGTAAAATAAATCTTTTTTTTTTTTTTTAAGTGTACGGACAACAGAAGTCAATGCTGTTTGCCTTGGGTGCACCTGGGCCCTCTGTATTTGAGAAGAACTCTCTGATAAGTCTTTTGCAAGCCCAGCTGTGACCTTGTTTACTTGATCAAGCAGCCTTCCAGGAGACCTTGGTCAGCCTGACACAAACTAAAGACATCTGAGAGGAGGGAGCCTCAAGTGAAGACTTGCCCCCATCAGATTATCCCGTGCATATGCTAGTGGAATATTCTATTGATTGCTAAATGATAGAGGGGACCCGGCACCCTATGGCCAGTACCAGCCCCGGCAGGTGGTCCTGAGGTGTATAACAAATGTAGCTGAATAGGAGCCTGGAAGTGTGCAGTAAGCAGCACTCCCCAGAGCCTCTGCTTTAGTTCCTGCCTTAGTGTTCCTGTCTCCCTGGGCTCCCTTGATGGACTGTACCTAGAAGCTAAAATAAACTCTCTCCTGCCCAGTTGTTTTTGGTCATGGAATTTATCATAGCAACAGAAACTGAATTAGAACAGCCCAAACTCTTCTTCCTCCTTATATCCCAGCATACTGCCTGAGTCCACTCACAGTGAAGTTCTCATGACTATAGCAATAAATGTCACATGGCATTCTCTTTGGAAGCTCTTTCCAGAGGACAAATAAACCCCTGGAGGTCCAATTAGGTGCAGCTTCCTATCTCAAGTGGGCTAAATTGCAATCAAAAGTCTACCCTTGGCTTCATTATTGCAAAAAAAAATAGTTTTATCACTGTGATAATAGTTATCTTAAGAATTCTAATTTTTTTGCATAATTGCTATTGAAGGCCTTATATATAGTCTTGTAGGATGACCCCCTCAAATGATATGCTGAAGTCCTAATCACGGCTAGCTGGGAATGAGAATTTATTTGGAAACAGAGTCTTTGTAAATATAACTAAATCTCTTGAGAGAAGACTGTGTTGGGTTGGTAATGGCCTTCAGTCCAATACCAGGTAGCCTTACGTGAGAAAGGAGGAAATTCTTTTTATAAAAGAAACAGAGAAGCCAAGACTGGAGTAATATACCAGCAATCCAAGGAAGGCCAGAGCTTGTCTACAGCTACCAGAACTGAGAGAGAAGCCTAGAACAGAGTGATCTGTTGTAAAAAATTCCTTTAAGGTGTATTACTTTTGTTTATACTGCATTTGTTTAACTCTGTGAAGCTGTGTTACTTTGCTTGTCTAAAATACCTGATGGTCTAATATGGCCAATCGCCAGACAGGAGAAAGGATAGACAGGCTGGTAGGCAGAGAGAGTAAATAGGAAGAGAAATCTAAGAAGAGGAAGAAGGAGAAGGAACAAGAAAGGAAGGAGGAGGACTTTAGGGGTCAGTCAGCCAGCCACAGAGTAAGATATGCAGAAGTAAGACATGGAAAAAGTCCAGAGGCAAAAAGTAGTTGGGATAATTTAAGATTTAAAAAAAAAAGAATTAAGCCTCCATGTGTGTGATTTATTTGGGAACTGGGTCCCCAAGAGAGAAAAAAAGAACACAGAGTAAAAGCAAAGAATAAAATAAACAACAACAGTGCCCATCAGAGGTCCCCCACATCGTGATGGTGAGCAGTAGGCTTCTGAAATAGTGGCAAAATAAAATGCTGTAATTTTAAACTATGAAACTTGGAGTCACGTGTTACATAACATCTAGAAGACTAATGTGAAATGTCACAATGTCAGAGATTAACAATAAACTGGACAAAAAGAAACTAGGTTCTCTCTGGATGACTCGGGGTGTGTGTGTGTGTGTGTGTGTGTGTGTGTG
>NW_004949218.1:601397-602878 GCF_000317375.1 Microtus ochrogaster | reverse complement strand
ATGGCACATTTGGGCTTAGTCTGAAGATCAGCTTCTGAGGAGCACATCCTGTCTGCTGCTTCAGCAATGCTGGCCACACCCATACCTTTGGCTATCGCTCTCCCAGGATGCCCCTGGCTTATTTCTGCTACCCTTTAAGGCTTGACCTTCTCTAAGAACCCAGCCCAGGCTGTGGTCACCTTTCACCTCAGAGTCTTTGGCATATTAACCTGGCCTCATGTTTCTCTTGCCTACTTCTTCCACAGCCTGTTAGAGGACTTGGGTTGCACCTTTCTAGTCCAGAATATATGCAATCTTTTTACTTCAGTTGAATCTGCTGAGAGAAAAAACCTACAAGGCTGTTGCAAGTGTGAAAACTTGTATAGCAAAAACCTATGGAAATCTACTACAGTATAAGCTACCTGAAAAACATAGTTCAAGAAAGAGCTTGAGTGGGGGTGTCATGTATGAGTTGATAATGCTGCTCCCGGAAGTCACAGATAAAAAACTCCCAGTGCCAGATTAGATACCTCCTCAGGAGCTGTTGACCAGAGAGCACTCCCAGAGGCTCCTGAAACAATGTTACCACGTTGCTTAGATGGAACATCCCTACTCCTGAATACAGCAAACACCTTGGATACAAGACACTGATAAATCAAGCTGGAATTACAGAATTACTGTAGTTTTCCACAGTGCAGAAGATTGCTGTGCAGGCTGCTGAGGGAGAAAGCCCCTGGCTGTGGACCTTGCATGCTCCAATCCTGACCTCCCAGGCAAGATGTGTCCACTGACGTAATAATGACAAGAAGGTTTCTGGTTAACCAAGCACTTCTCAATCGAATCCCAGGCCTGTTCCTCAGGAGGGAACCCATGCCTCATACCTAGTTAAAAGCCTGTGGCTAGAGGGAGCATCCCCTAGGGGAGATTACACTACAAATGCTTTACTAATGGACATGTAGCCAAATGCCTCCTCAATGTTTATGTTGAAGACTGTAGACTCCTGCTGTTCTTAGCTGGGTCACAGAATCTTCTTATTGCAGAGGATAATAGTTAATAAAGAGTCTTGCAGTTGGCCAAAGTGCTAAGAACAAGTTACTGTTGAGTGGAAGCAGCTAGAGTTTTGCCCCCTCTGTGGCCAAGGGAACATCTTGGAAGAAGGACCAGAAAGACTGTAAGTGCCAGAGAAGGGATGGAGGGGAGTGCTAAGAAACGCTATCTTCTGGATATGGTGTGGACATCAATCACAAACACATGGCAGCCATGGCTGCCTCCCAAGCCCTGAACACATACACAAAAGTCATGGAGGTAGCATGAGGGGAGTGAGCAAGAGCCGGGGAGGGATGAGAGATGGGATGGTGAGTGTGATCACCACACTTTCGTACATGCATGGATTTACCAAAGCTATAATTAAAGGAAAAGGCTAACCAATGAACTTGGAAAATTCATATACAAGTCTTTTAATTTTGTATTATTATTTGTGGGGTGTGTGTGTGTGTGTGTGT
>NW_004949218.1:596005-600976 GCF_000317375.1 Microtus ochrogaster | reverse complement strand
TGGCACAGTGTCCAGTTACATCCCCTGCAGATTTTTAAGTCATCTATAGTGTTCAGGCTATCTACACCACACTGCCTAATATGCTAGCCACAGCCTTATATGGTAAGTCATCTGTGTGATCAGGCTATCCATGCCACACTGCCCAAAATGCTAGCCACAGGCCTTATATGGTAAATCATCTATATGTTCAGGCTATCCACACCACATTGCCCAACATACTAGCCACATGCCTTATATGGCAATTGAGCACTTGAAATGTGTCTCAGGTTCAGCTGTGTTTTATGTCTATATCTTGAATTTTAAAGGCTCAGTGTAACAAAATCCTAGAAATTTTCCCATTGTTGATTATGTATAAAATGCTAATTTTCTGGAGAGATTGTACTAAATAAAATATTATCAAAATAATTACATCTGTTTCTTTTGCTTTAATGTTGTGCCTTTATGATATTTCTATTGATTAGTGGGATTTACATAGTGGATAGTATCTTGACAATTCTGCCTTCCCTGAGATGAGGCAGTACTTGAATTATTCCTGATTTCTTTTTCTCAAATAGTGAGCAGGTCTGGCAATGGAGAGAACACTTGCTCAGGAGCCTACAGATGCAATTGCTCTTTTCACCTGAGCCCACTAGGTTGCTGTGTGGTCTTGGCAACAATGGTTGCAATAGGAAAATGTGACAGCCATTCATAGGCCAGGCATTGCTCTCAGCATTTGACATATGCAAATTTTCACAGACTCTAAAAGATAGGATCTATTATTAGCTTCAGATGAAGCAGTTAAATAACAAGGCTTAGCAGTGAAAAATCATGGAGCTAGGACTCAAACCCCAGGCAGGCTCAGTACGAACCGCTCGATTGTCTCAAGTTATCCAAAGAAGCATGAATCTTGTGTCAACGCCTATGAAGAGAGTTAACATCTGTTTCTTCTTACTGCATGGAATCATATGATGATCAGAAGATGACAATTGAGTGTGGTCAGAAGCTCAGGGGAAAAGATTACATTAAAAGATCTTCCATTTGGAGGACTGGGATAGTTATCTTTATTTTCAGCTCAACACAATCTAGAATCATCTGAGAAGACAAAGTCCGTGAGAGGTTGTCTAAATGAGGTCTACATCTTACAGGCAACAGGGAGTTGACTGAGACACTGGTCTGTATCCTGATCATAGGAATCCTCAAAGCCTGTCCCCACAGTGACACAGTTCAGCCAACAAGGCCACACCCACTCCAACAAAGTTACGCCTCCTAATGGTGCCACTCCCTATGAGATTATGGGAGCCAATTGCATTCAAACTACCACCTTCCTCTCCCTGGTCCTCATAAGCTTGTAAAACTGTCATTAGAAAGCATTTGTCTAGCAAAATGCATTTAGTCCAACTTCAAAACTCCCCATAGTCATCAGAGTCTCAACAATATTTTTAAACCCAAAGTTTAAAGTCTCTTCTGAGATTCATACAATCTCTTAACTGTAATCCCCTGTAAAAATCAAAATCAAAAAGCAGATCACATACTTCCGATATATAATGGCATAGGATATACATCACCATTCCAAAACTCAGGGAAGGGAGCCTAGTGAGGAAACACTGGACCAAAGCAAGACCAAAACCCAGCTGAGCAAACTCCAAACTCTTCATCTCCACATCTGATCAGGTTGGTACGAGGCCTGTGGTCTGTGGAGGACTGTGATGGTGACATTAACTGGGCCAGGAAGACCTAGTCCACTGTGGGGACATCCAGTGAGTTTGGGATATGGTCCATACGGCCGCCAGTGGAAAACAGACTGAAGGAGAAGATGAAAAGCTACTGGCTGAGTCCTAGAACACATGTGGCCCTGAATGGGGATACTTTGAGGTTGCAGAGGGTGAAGGGAAGGGTTTGAGAGGAATTTATGTAGGAGGTAATCTCAATGTGGCCAAGTTGAAGTCCCCTTCTCCCTTCTCTGGGGTGGGTTTTTGTCTGCTAGCCTACTATCCAAGTCCCTGGAGGAAAACTGATGATAAAAGACACGCTGTTTGAAAGCAAACCACTTAGCTCTGACTAGGGTCTGACAGCTGCACCACTGCCTCGTCCCCAGGGAGTGCCTCGGTCCTTGAGGGGCCTGGGTCTGTGTTTCAGCAATCTGCCCAGGAACACTTGGCTTTTCTACAACTGGACCCTTTACCAACTTCTCTCACTTCATCAGAGGTTTCTGAAGCTTTGTTACTGGACTTCTGTCTTTCATAGGTCCTGGCCAATACCTTCATCTCCTCTGTACTGCTGGATCCCAGGGCTTCCGGGAAGTGAAGACCTGATTGCTTTCCTCCACCTGCCCTAATACCACTACTGTTCTACCTGTCTGAAAGCCATAACCAGCGGCTGGGTCTACTTCTTTCTTCCATTTTTATCGCTAATTATAAAAAATTGAGACATAGTCTCATGTAGCTCAGGCTGATCTCAAATTCACCACGCCAAAAGAAAACTGAACTTTGAACCCTCCAGCTTCCACCACTTGAGTGCTAGGATTGAGGGTGTGCACCATGCCAGTTTAATGTGCTGCTAGGGGTCAAACCCGGGTTTTGTGTAAGATGGATAAAAACTCTACTATTTCCTCAGATCCCTTCCTCTCCATTTCTATTTTTCATTTCCTCATCTTGGGACAAATAAGAACTCAATTATCCTGAGGGCTTCTTCCAGGCCGAACATTCTGATTCTCAAATCTGATCCACGATAGCAGAGAACATCAGGTCTTACATGATAAAGTCCAGGAGTTGTCTTCAGACTTACCCTAATGGCCACATAATTTCTGCATTTAGAAAAGGCAAAAATCATCACATAGCCTTGATTTTAGTACATGTACCAATAAAACATGCACTAGTTACTGGTCAGTCTGCTAGACATCTCATTAATATCCTCCCCCTCCACCCGCATTCTAATTCTTTCCCAAGTCCACCTTAAGAGCCAGCATCCCTTCCTTCTCCTCAGTTTTGCAAATGAAGGCAAAATCCTGCCCTGCCGCACTTCCTTCCCACAGAGCCAGCAGAGCAGCTACCTTTAAAGAGGTCAAGACAACAAAGATGCCACTTGAGGACAGATGAGATCATGCCTGGCCCTTGGATTTGTCTCTTCAAGTTCTGCTCTGCTGGCTGTACACAGAACCAATTTTGGCTCCCAGCTGGCTGTGATGGCCTAGACTCAGGGACATTGTGTATGTGGGCTAATCACAAGGTCCAGGTCATCATTTTTGCCAAAGTCCTTGTAAACTTGAGGTTTTGAATCTCAGGGACCCCCAAGATGGAAAAGGCCTGCTGAGCACCCAAGGGAGACTCTCTGTTTTACAAATAATAAAACAAGGTCCAGAAATGTCAAATGCTTTCTCCAAGGTCTATGATGTCTCCTAATTTGTTTGTCCTGAAAATTCCACTCTGTGGACTTCATATCAGGGGCCCGCTCTCATAAGCATCCCAGCATGGTAGAATAGTAAAGATTAGAAACAGGGTTACCGTCTGTCCAAAGAGGACCACTCAAGTGTCCATGACTTCATAAGTGCCTGTGTGAAGAAGTCAGCTCTTGGGATAGAGAAAGAACCCCCAAGACTTGCTGGACAGCTGAGCCCCAGCTTCAGACAACATCTGCCCATAAAAACTCAAACTCTACCGAGTATGCCTTCTCAAGGTGGCTGTTCCCTGCAATGGCACAGCCTCTTCCCAAAGCATTGTAAAACCACCCCTCCAGTCTTCCAAGAGTGGTACCCTTGTGTAGTGGGGCACCAGAGGTCTGATAGTGCACTGAGGAAGTGATGGGAACAACCGTGACTGCTGCCAGCATGGACCCAGGCAGGGGTTGGGCATGAGTCAGCTGCAGACTGGTGCTCGCTTCCCAAGGTGTCCCCAGCGACTGAGAAAATGCATGTCTCTGCCAGAACACACTTTCTCCAGCCAACTCTGACTCTAAATGCCAGAAAAGCAAAGGCGTGGGGGCTCAGGTCCCAGGCAACCTTTGCCACCTCAGGAGGAGGAATGCAGCCACAGTTCTCTGTCAGCAGAGGCTAGCGGGACTCAGCACAGCTGAGACTCCAAACGCTTTTGGGATATTCCATCTCTCTGTGAAGCATAAACACAGCATTCTTCTGAACCTTAGTGTGGGCAATTATAACTCTGTCCCCTGCCACATCCTACATCCTGTGAACAATCAAGTTCATTATTGCTCATGTGAGTCTTACTTCATAATGAGTCGAATACTGGACCTGGAATTCTGTTTTGGGGTTCTTTGTTCTGTGACCCAAGCTTGCAAGCTAGACTGGTTCTGAGACTATCCTATAAGGATCTATTTCTCTGCCTCTACCAACTGGTCATTTGGCCTACACTCAATTCCTACCCCCTAGAAAACCTAAAATTCTTTCACTCCAGACCCATAATGCATCAGACTTGAGCCATCCTTGTCCCAACTGGCATCCAATTCCATTTTGCCTATGTACAATTGACCCCAAAGTTTTCCGTACTTTATTCTGAAGGCTTTCTTTTTAAAAACAGAAGGAAGCTATATTTACCAAACTAAGAGTGTCAGATGACAAACCCCCTCTATGGCAACAGCCAGCTTGACTACAGTCATCTTCTATGAAGTTGAACCAAGAACTAAAGCCATCTTAAGGATAAATATCAGGTCTAACTTGGCAGAGAATTAAGACACCAGCTTATCAACACATCATCTTTCCGTCCCTTGTTTCTTTCTGAAGACAGTTGCATGTTGGGCCGCAGTATGGCATCCATCAGTAACAGAAAAGAAGTTTCTCCTGTGACTCTAACACTGGCCACTGTCTTAGTCACTGTTCTACTGCTGCGAAGACACACTGTCTTAGGTTTCTATTGCTGTGAAGAGACACCATGACCACAACAACTCCTAACAAGGAAAACATTTAAGTGGGACTAGCTTATAGTTGAGAGGTTTCATCCATTGTCATCACGGCCAGCAGCATGGCAGCATGCGGGCACATAT
>NW_004949218.1:587421-595750 GCF_000317375.1 Microtus ochrogaster | reverse complement strand
TCTAGATCTAGACCTGCAGGCAGCAGTCACAGAACTGAGAGTTCTAGATCTAGATCTGCAGGCAACAGTCACAGAACTGGCTTGAGCTTCGGAGGCCTCAGAGCCTACTCCCTAGTGACACACTTCCTCCAACAAGGCCACACCTACTCCAATAAGGTCACACCTCCATATAGTACCACTCCCTATAGACTAAGTATTCAAACACATGGGTTTATGGTGTCCATTCCTATTCAAACTACCACAGACACCATGACCAAGGCAATGCTTACAAAAGAAATTATTTAATTGTGGGCTAGCTTACAGTTTTAGAAGGTTAGTCCGTGATCATCACTGCTGGAAGCAGACAAGAATGATATTGGGGAAATAGCTAACAACTTTTCATCATAATCCACAGGCAACAGCTAGAAAGAATGAGACATTGGACCTGGTGTGGACTTTTGAAATCTCAAAAAATACCATACCTCCCAATCCTTCCCAAACAGTTCCCCCCTCTGGTGTCTACGCATTCAAGTACATAAGCCTATGAGGGCCATTCTTATTCAAACCATGACAGACTTATGCCTACTCGTGTGACTTTCTTCTTTGTGAATTGGTGTTCAACTCTAATGAATGTTCTTAGCATTGGATTTCAGACTATCTAAATAATCTGTAGTAAAACTATATTTCCATTTTGCACCAAACTATTTGAGAATTTGTCTTTAGTTGAAGTGTTTTGTCATTCCTGTAAACACACACAGACACTTTGCACACAGATGCTTGGTCACACTCTGGATGTTTCTTCAGAGCAGGAGTCTGGAGTGGGAGATAGGTGACAAAGTTGGAAAGTAGCCTTGCTATCTTTGTCACCACTGACTTCAGTAATCTGGCTTTGTAGAAGTGCTTCTGACCTGGAACTCATATTCTCCCAGAGCGGGCGGGAAAGAAGCACCCCTCTCTGGAAGGGGGCGTTACCCTGGGGTTTTGCAACAGAGTCATTAATCCTGGCAGCAGGAAAGATCCCATTTAAGCATTGGTGAGCTGTGTGGTGACCAGAGAATCTGTGGCTGCTTCAGAACCCAAGATGATCTTACCAAGGTACAGCCCTCAGCTATTCCTTGCCTGCCAATGCCAGTGGTGATCTCTGTTTTCACCACTGGATCAAGTCCCCAGTCCTTCGTAACTGCTTAGTTGAAACTGTGAGTGGCAGGAGTCAAAGGGGTATTTTATATAGAGTTGAAGCTGAGCACTGGCCTCTGACTACCAATGAATGAATGCTTTTCTCCCCCACCCCCTTGCTCCCAGCAAGTGCCTATTACAAGTTTTCGTTTAAGGGAACACATGGGACCTTTGAGCCAGGGTTTCATTTTACATGGCAAATTACCATTGGCTGCTAAGGAAGTCATAATCATCAATTATGGAACTTCTCTGGCAGTTGTCTGAGAAAAGGAGCTGGTTGATAGCAAATGCTTCTAGTAGGTGCCATTCACATGGGATAGAGTCAATAAGAACTCCTCTCTCTCTCTTTATCTCTCTCTCTCTCTCTGTCTTTCTGTCTCTCTCTCTCTCTCTCTCTCTCTCTCTCTCTCTCTCTCTCTCTCTCTCTTTCTCTGTGTGTGTGTGTGTGTGTGTCCGCAGAGCCCTCTTTATCACTAACAATCTATTAACCAGTATGTTCAAAAAACACCTCTGCTTTCTTCTACTTGCAAACAGAACCAGAGTGAAGGCTTGAGGCTGAGAAGCCCTATTGGGAGGCAGGATTTGAGGGACTAGAAACCAAGAAGAAAAACAGCAAATAATTCTTCTCTCCCCAGCAAGAATCTAAAGAATAATCAGAGTGTGCCCAAGCTGAGCAATTCAGCAACCAGGCCAAGAAGGGACCCTGAAGGAAAGAAACTCTCACGACTTTGAAATGCTTGGGTGCTACCTTCGCGAAGTGTCCTCCTGATGCCGCTCTCCATCCCTTACCTTGCTCTGTAGTGGTTTAGGGCCCTTCGCTCTGCATAACACATTGAGTCTGCCTTTGCCTGTGTGTTTGTTGTTTGTACACACACACACACACACACACACACACACACACACACACACAGACTTGTTCCCTGCAGTATCTCCAGTGACTGAGATAGAACCTAGAACAAGAGCGAACTGTTAGAGACAGTTTGTCAGAATGACAAAGAGATCCAGCCGATGAGGAAACAGAGGCTCCAGTTAGAGCTCCAAGAAATTCACCCTCCTGTTCCACATGACAGCGCTGGAAAGTTCCAAATGCCAATAGTGGCGATGTCAGGTTAGAGACGACGGAGACAAGGAACATGCGGACACGTGAAGGCTGAAGAGAGAACGTATGTAGACTCTAAACGATGGTATCATTTATACATAGGAGATGGGCAGGGCTTGTTGAGGGAGGGAATTAAACGCTTGGCCAATGCTCCCCCTTTCCGTTGCCAGTTCCCTCCTGTGGGATCTTTCTAACTTAACTTTCTTATGAACATATACCATCAACTCTTCCCTAGTTGTACCAACGCCAACAACAGGCTGTGGTGGAGAAACATTGTCTTCTGTAAGTGGAAAACTTCTGTAAGAAGGCCTTGTGGGAGGGCCTGACTAAGGGCTCTGGCCAGGCTCCAGAGAAAACTGCTTCCTTCATAAGCTCACATGCTCCTTGTCTCTCCTACACGACTGTGAGCCCTTGATCTGCCTATGTGCCGATCTGTGGATGGCACCCTTTCCTCCACACCACCCTGGGATCTCCCAAGGAACATCCATGACATCAGTTTCTAGATCAATCAAAGGAGAAACGTCCAAAACAGAATCAGTCATCAGTCTAGGCGTCTGGCCACCACAGGTTGCATTATAGCTATGACGGTATTAAGCAGCTGTGCTGGACAGATGCCTGAATGGTTCACAGCATTGGCATTGCAGGGAAAGCTTCAGAAGTAAAATACTGACAGTTCTCTCCGTTACCGCAGAATGCGAACAAGCAGGTTGGGGGCATGGATACTAAGTAATTTGATTGACAGTTCTGACAACAGTCCCTCGGGGCACCCTGAAGGGCTCGGGTGATTTATTTAACCTGACCATTTAAAGGGAAGAACACTGACTTTTGTTTGCTTTCTGGTTTAATATTCCACCCATCACCCAGGTTGATGGATTTCATAGGAGTGTTTTTCTCAAATGACCTTTAGTCTCATTTTTCAGCGTTGCCATCAGCCACAGCTTGGGTGTTGGCGAGTGGTATTCTGTAATTTTCGTAAGGAGCTGAATGAAGCTCCCTCTTGCACTCTCTTGCCACTGGTGATGATAAAGAATGTGACGCATGGGGAGAAAATTCGTCTAGAGACGCTGTCATTCTGAGCTGCGGAAGGAAGCAGTAGGACCCCTCGACCGGATGGAGTAACCATGCGTCTGCAGTCTCACATCCAATTGCCTTTTCCAGGATGGAGCTGGAAGATACCGCAGAGCAATTTTAATTTATCTTGAAAATAATTAGTGAGACGCAAAGGCCTGGAGATGGAAAATTCCTTGAGAATTAATTAGCATTGCTCAAACCTTGCCTATCCATTTGAGCAGCAAGAACAGCCTGCAGATAGAAATCCCAGCTTCATCTTTTTTGAGCTGCTGAAGGATCGGTTAGAGTCTGGTTTCAAATCCGTTTGAGTTTAACATTTGAGGGTCTATAAAGGAACCTAGTGATCAGAGGGTCAGATGAGCTTCCCAAGGCAAGAATGGAACTGAGCGATCCAATCCCATTTAAGAGGCCTCTGTATGGTCTAGTAACCCAGGTAACAGTTTCTTTGTGTGGATGAGGAGCTGAATGTCTCCTGCACTGATGAGACCCAGAACACCCTCAGTCACCACAGACACGGAAATGGAGCAGTGTGACACAGCGCGTTTGTAGCATAGGATTCACAGCGCCTGCCTTGAGAGCGAGCTGATTGCCGAGCCTGGACATGTGATGTCATTAAAACTACCGTGTGACTAGGAAGCAGACATAGAATGGGACTAAGGCTCCTATCCGTCAAGGATAGGAACATGAAGCAGGGCTGCTGATATCACAACACCAGCATGCCTTCTGTCCTTTAGAGCCGTGGCCACTGTCTTGATAGAAATAAAGAGAACCTCGTGAGAGCCTCTGGTCCTGCATCATGCCATGCCTCCAGTGAGCAGGGGAAGAACAGGTTCAATATAGTCCTGGCCATTTGACCCACAAAACTCCCAAAAGTTCAGACGGACTATGATCTTGGGTTTCTGGGTTTTCTGCTTCTACAGGAATAGCCAAGGTGAGCCCTCAGATAACACTGAGAGTCTCTTCATCACTGCCTCTATGGCTGCAACTCTGTGGAGAGATGTCTCCCTCAGGCCATGGGTTGAATTGCAACACACAGAAGAAAGGAGAAGGGAAAGAGAAATAGTTATACTTGCGTATTTTAAAAAAACAATAAGTAGATGTCTATGTGTGCACTTTGGTCCACAGCAATACCTTCCCTACCCTCATGAAGAGCCTTGGGAAAGGTATCCCCATCCCAGCACACCAGAGTAGGGGCAGATGGCAGGCTAAACTTGAGAGTGCAGTTGCTACACCACAATTCTCTTCTCTGACAGTGTGTTCCAGAAAGAAACCAAAGGCATATTCCCGTGAGGATGCTCCAGACAGGCTTGGGGTGGGCCAGTGTGAATAGCGCACAGCCCTTAGTCTGAAGGACTGAGCATCAGTGCTCCGCCAGCCCTTGCAAAGGAAAGAGCATATGGAAAGGTGACCCTTCAGAAAGAGCCAGACAGAGGCAATTCCACAGGAGACCAAGAGATTGGTCACATTCTGCCTGCCTCTGCCTCCCAAGTGCTGGGAATAAAGGCTTGCCCCATCATGCCCAGCTGAGTTTCTTTTCTGTGGTGCTGATTGACCGAAGATTCAAGAACCAGCAATGAGTCTCTTCACTTCTCACTTACAAATGGAATGCATTAGGAAATTGCTCCACTGCTCGGTGTGGTTTTCAGCTGGAGTTTCCCACTCTCTGTGGACAGACGGAATGCTTTCCACTGCTTGGAGAGGCTGCTGACCCTGTCAGCCCCAGAGGGCTGGAAATGCGCTGCTCAGCACACTTCATGTTCACATGCATAACCCGTGCACCCGATTGAAATAGTCAGCAGAATGCCTAGCCTTTCACAGCACAGAACTTAGACACGCACACACATGCAAACATGCACACACTTACATGCATGCATACCACGCAAACACACATACATACACTCTACCTTTTGGATATCTTTTAATGCAGAAAGAACAGGCAATGTTACATTCATTAGCCTTGTATTTCCCCCACTTTAATATCAAATGCATAGACAGAAAAGTTTGTCAGCCCAAATATGACAGGTAAAGGGTAAATGCCTTCTCACATCAACAAAAGAGCAAGTAAGAAAATCAATGAAACTCTGACATCAATGAGTAAGTGGAGAAAGGATGAGAACCAGACAATGCGCTCAGACATCCTCGTCACCTAACAAACATTAAAGTAATATTCAACCTCATGTTCCCATCCATTCCCATTCATGCTCTGTGTGCCAGGCACCAGCAAGCTCCCGGGAATAGACAGATGAGCAAAACACAGACCTCATCCTTGAGGGGTTCCCACTTTACCAAGAGACACCGGCAAACAAAATGGAGGTCATGTTCAGGGAAGGAAAGTCAATGACGAAAATCAAAATGTTTAAGTGATAAAAGGTGAATGCAACGTCCAAAAGAAACTTGAGAGTCCAGGCAAGCGTTACTTTCAGCAAGGAAAAGGTAGTAAATATTTTAATGATGATCTTCAGAGCTGCGAAGCAATAGTGATTTGTACCAACCCTGCAACAGTTCAAGTCGTGATGGTCAGAGCGCCAGCCTATTCCGTACAACAGCTGTCACTCTTAGAAGGTTAGATTCCACACCTGAAAGACAGGCCATGCCTGGTCACCCTGCTCTTCACCCCATCCACCCCACCAGCCAACCCCCACAACTCTTCCTCCAGCTCCCACAACCTGGCAGCTCTCCCTGGGAGAGAAAATTAAGCAGCAGTCAGTGCTGTGGTTTCACAGTTCTTTTTGTTTTGTTTTTTGTTTTTACATTCCAATCAGTTTCCCCTCCCTCCTTTCTTCCCAGTTCCTTCTTCACCCCCTTCCCTATCCAACCCACCCCACCCTAGCCAATCCTCCTCCTCTGTTTCTCATCAGATAAGGTAGGCCTCCCATAGATCAACCAGCCTTGGCATATCAAATTGCAGAGAGACTAGGCACCTCCTCTTCTATTAAGACTCAATGAGGCAATCCAGTAGGAGGAACAGGTACCAAAAACAGGTAACAGAACCAGAGACAGCCCCTATTCCCACTGTTAGGAGTCTCACATGAGGACCAAGTTACACGTCTGTAACATCTATGTAAAGGTCCTAGGCCAGTCCGATGCAGGGCCCTGGTTGTTGGTTTAATCTCTTTGAGAACCTATGGACCCAGTTGAGTTGGTACTGTGAGCTTTCTTGTGGTGCCCTTGACACCACTGGTCCTACAATCCTTCCTCCCCCTCTCCTGCAGGATTCCCCAAGCTACACCTAAGGGTTGGCTGTAGGTCTCTGCATCTGATTCCATCAGTTGCTGGGTGAAGCCTCTCTGATGACAGTTGGGCTAGGCATCAATCCACGAGTAGAGCAGAATATCACTAGGGATCATTTCATTGACTTTTTTGCCACTTGTGTTTGGGTCTATCCTAGGTCTCTGGGGTATCCCGCCTCTGGGTCCAGGCCCTCAAGAGGGAGCTCCCTCTTAGAGTACGGGTCTCCAGCTGTTCCAATCATTAGTTGGTCACTGCCACACTTTCAGCTCCATCTTTACCCCAGCACATCCTGTAGGACAGACAAATTGTTGGTAGAGAGTATGTGGTTGAATTGGTGTCCCAGTCCCTACCGTGGAAGTCTCCTCTGGTTACAGGAGACGGTCAGTTCATGCTCCATATCCCCTATTGTTAAAAGTCTTAGCTAAGGTCACCTCATAGATTCCTGAAGGTTCCCACTGCACTAGGTTTCTAGCTCATTCCAGAGATGCTCTCAGGTTCCAGTTGTTTCTTCCCATTCTCTCTCCCTCCATCCTCTCCCAGCCTGATCCCTCCTGTTTCCTCCAGCACCCCTTCCACTGGCAAAGTCCATTCTGTTTCCCCTTCACTGCAAGATTCATTCTCCTCCCCAAACCTCTTGAGCCCTCCTTGTTACTTAGCTTCTCTGGATCTGTGGGTTGCAGCATGGTCCTCCTTTACTGTGGAGCTAATATCCACTAATAAGTGAGTGCATTCTGTGTTTGTCTTTCTGTGTCTGGGTTACCTTGCTCGGGATGATCTTTTCTAATTCCATCTATTTGCCAGCAAATTTTCTGTTCTTTACAGTTCTTAATTGATGTTGTCTGGCTCTTCCACACTCTTGGTTGTGGAGCCTGTATTGAACTAAATCCTGTGATATAAAACTTCCCACTGGCACCTCCAAAGTTATAATCTGATCTTTCCTTTGTTCTAGATTGCTTAGGAAATTGCTATGGAGACTTTTCTCTGGAAAGCCCCCCCCACCTCTCCGTCATCCTTCTCACAGTGGCTACCACTGCCTCTCCCTCTCCCCACCACCTCTCCACCCTCCTTCTCATGGTGGCTACCATTGCCTATCCCTCCCCCTTCACCTCTCCACCTTCCTACTCATAGAGGCTAATCCTGCCTCTCCCTCCCCAGCCCCTTCTAGTCTCACTCTGAATGAAGTTCCTTTCCCGGTTTTGAAGGAAGCTTCTCCTTCCTTCTTAAGTCCTTGTGTTTAGATCCCATATAGTGTAACATTTTCTGTCTAATGTTCTTCCACTCATATTGAGGCCCCACACTTGCCCTCAAATCTTTTTCTTCAGTAAACCACATTTTATGAAGGTGATTGTGTCAGTTTTCTTTTACCCAGAATTATCAAGACTATTTCTTGATCATTAATTAATGATTAAGTAATCAATAATTATTTCTATAAGTCCTTAGTGCCCAATACTCACTGAAAGACTCAGTGACTTATAGTGCATCTATTTGCCTGAGTACACCATATTCATCAGAAATGCCTATTCCAGGGCTTGGGCTTGTTGTAGAATGCTTGCCTAGCACACATGAACCCCTGGATTTAACCTCCAGTATCACAGAAGCCCAGTGTGGCTGGTGCTGCATTCGGAAACCTAATACTTGGAAGTAGAGGCGGTAACATTAGATATCTAAAGTCATCCTCAGTCACAAAGCCAGTACCAGACTACCCACCCTGGCCCACGTGAGACCTTTCTTTTTTTATAATTTATTTATTTATTAAAGATTTCTGCCTCCTCT
>NW_004949218.1:572335-584618 GCF_000317375.1 Microtus ochrogaster | reverse complement strand
GTGGTTTTGGTATTAGGGTAACTGTAGCTTCATAAAAGGAATTTGGCAATGACTCTTCTGTTTCTATATTGTGAAATACATTAAGAAGTATAGTTATTAGCTCTTCTTGGAAGTTCTGGTAGAATTCTGCATTGAAACCATCTGGTCCTGGGCTTTTTTTGGAAGGGAGATTTTTGATAACCGTTTCTAATTCTTCGCGACTAACAGGTCTATTTAGATCATTCACCTGGTCTTGGTTTAGCTTTGGTATATGATACTTATTTTTAAAAAATGTCCATTTCTTTTGTATTTTCCAGTTTTGTGGCATACAGACTTTTGTAGTAAGATCTAATGATTCTCTGAATTTCCTCTGTGAGACCTTTCAAAGTCATCCTCAGTCACAAAGCCAGTACCAGACTACCCACCCTGGGCTACGTGAGACCCTGCTTCAAGAAAAAGAAGTATTTGATATACTAACTAGAAACTCGCAGAAAATATTATATATGCTACACATTGATTATTTTAAATATGCATAAAAACTAGGAGGAAACTTGTTAACATTCTAGCCCTGATCACGCACACAGCACTTTTCTCTGCATCGCACATAAAATATGTTTTATATGATTACCCCTTTTTCAGAAAGAAGAATTAAAATTTCATAAAATGAAAAGTTGAAAATAAAATTCTCCCCAGATATCCTCAGTAATGGTAGTAACTTTCCACTGGCTTGAAATCAAACATTTTCAAAGGAAAGCAGTCCTGGTGTAATTTCGGCCAAAGCCCTTGGCTCTCTAGTTACATTTTTTTGAAAAATAGAACAGAGGCTCTGGATTCATCCTCGTGCTCCTTCTGGTCCCTAAATCTATGAATCTTGATGAAGAGTGTGTGCCTGTGTCATTGATTTCAGAAGCAGCCAGCCAGACACTTCACATGGCTCAAGTACAAAACATCAGACAGGAAAAGACAGACTCGGAAAATAACATATTTGCCTCAGCGGGCAAACCGCCGGGAAGCCTAGATGGCCATTTCCCACCCAACTCATCACATCCTCAATGCTTGGCTTTCAGATCAGTCTTTGCACAGGAGCAGGCTGTGTGGACATTCCACACACATCAGCGCGTTGCTGCTCAGGCACAGGAAGCTGCTCCGTCCGTGCGGAGTTTAGCTTGGGCTGGAGTGATGGCGTCACTGGGAAAAGTGTTTGCTGTGCAATCCTGACAGCCTGAGCTCAGAGCCTAAATCCCACAGAGAGAACCAAGTCCTGAAAGCTATCCTCTGACCCCCATAAGTGTACATTGAATGCCCCTGCCCACAGTACTGCCCTCATACACACACAATGGTCATCCTCCGCCCTCTGCTCTCCACGCTCCTGCCTTTCACCCAGGTATCAGAACATCCTCTGACCTCCACAAGTATGCACTGAATGCCCATGCCCACACTCACTATAATCAACATCATCCGCCCTCCGACCTCCTGCCTTTCACCCAGTTCTTCACAACACAGCATCCACAGATGCGGTCTTTCAAACTTAAAGGTGACTCTGGACAACAGTCACCCACTCAGAACTGGAGCAAAGTGTAGCATCTATTTGGCATTTCTTGACAAATGCATGTTACAAGCCCTAAAATATCCTCATTTTATTCTTCCAATTAAACCAATTTGGGGAGAAAACAATCAATTAAGAAACAAAACACTTAGGTGAGGGAGGTTGAGTGTGGTCAGAGGAGTCCAAAGAGAGATGAAAACTTAAAATGTGCATGCCAAGTTTCGGATTGGATGAGGTCCGAAGGGCTTCCCTGGTTGACAGAGTTGATCAGAAGTTGACAAAGTATGACTGAAATACCTTTCATGTCATTAGTGGCCTTCATGCATAAATCCATTTCTTCATTTTTAAGCATGAGTCTTGGTGTTCAGCCTTTCAAAAGTCCCTACCAGTTCTCCTGTGGTTTACTGGAGAGCATTCACAGTGGCTGGCTGAGCTCTGCCTCCTGAGCCCCTGGAAGAAGCCCAGGAGAGCTTGTGCTGCAGCTCTCAGGGAGAACCACAGGAGCCGCCTGCACCCATGGAAACAGGTACATAGGGCAGAGTACCACTCTACTGTAGGGCTGCTCACAGCAACCACCTACTCTGCCACTGATCGTGACTCCCCTCCCTTAGAAAGGTCCTCGGGTTCAGAGGAACAGAGACACTGGGAAAGAAGGCGGAGGCAAAGTTAAAAGATCCCAAAGAAGACATTCCCCAGGTGATTCCCTCAGCGCTTAAGGGTCAATGATGGAGAAATGTCTCTACAGAGCCCCAGGGCTGTGTTCCACCCACAGGGCAGTTCCTCTGCTCATGACTGAGCATCTCTGGGATGTTACAAATTCATGGGTAGGGCCCATTCTCTTTCCAGCTAAACACTGCCTTTGGGAATCTCATCACCATTCTGATGTAGCCCGCAGCCACACTGCACTGCCAAATGCAGTTGGAGGTCTCGGGGGTCATCCCCCAAGTCAGGTACCAAAAGAAGCCTCTGGATTTCCTGCTTCACAATTCTGAAGTAGGTGCTTCCTGAAACTGTGGGAGCCATGACTGCCATCTTCTTTCCCCCAGCCTTCACAGTCACTTCAGACGACAGCCTGCTCTGACGTTCAGTGAGACCTGCTGCCCAACAGTCTCAAATACACTGCCACTACTCACTCAGGCGACAGCCATCACACCCTGTCAAGGACCAGTGCCAGCAGCTACATTGCTGACTTTTACCCCTAGCCTCCTCCAGTCACCCTCCACACATCCGTCAAAAGCTTTTTCTCAATCCGCCTAGAGTTAGACTGGCTGTCTGCTTGAGGCTTTTGCCTGACTCGGCATCACCCTTTGAATGAATCCAGCCTCCCGTTCTGATGTGCTAGCTGTGTACAGTGGGGCCCTTTCTCCCTTTCCCAGAGGGCCACACTCCCTTCTGCCCACTCACTGTGGTCCTCATGGCTTAATCGTCTCAAACACAATAGTTTCCGCGATGTCTCACAGCCTTTGCTCTGGCTGTCCCCTTGTCCCCACAATCCTTGTGTGAACAGCTCTTCTTACTGCCTCATCCCCACGCTCTTTGTGTGACTCTAGCCCTCTCCCTTCAAGCTACAATGTGGATGTGAGTTGTCTCGGGTCACTAGTGTGAAGTATGCACGGCGGTGTCCACCTGTGACAGCCGTCCTGTTCTCTTCATTCTTGCTGTCATTTCTTGTGTCGGTCACCTGATTACTGTCTTCACCCCATCTAGCTTAGAAACCCGACTGGAGCAGGCATCCTCCATATCCTTCCCTAAGGACCACTCATCCAGCAGGGCACATGACAGGGGCTTAGTGAATATTTGTTGGTTAAAATAACCAGTGACAGAGGCTTGAGTTATTCCTATTAAACTGTTATGGAACAGATCTGATTAACCTAATATAATTCAGGCATATTATCTTGCTCATTCCAGTTTGTTGTAGAGTTTACCTGTGCCAGACTTTGCTTTTAGCCCACAAATCAACTCCCCAAGCATGACATAGAGACTTCTTATTAGTTTTGAATGCTTGTTTTAAGCTTGCTTTTAAGTTTTAAGCTTGTTTTTAGCTAGCTCTTTTAGCTTAAATTAACCTGATTCTCTTTACCTGCCTTTTGCATCAGGGCTTATTACTTCTATATATCTTACTTACTGTCACTGCTTCTCTATGTCTGCCTGACTCTGGCCCCAAGTGTTTCCCTAGTCTTCTCTTTCTCCCTCTCCCCCCTTTGTTCTTCCTCCTTCTCCTTCTTGAGCCTAGCTTTCTCCTCCTATTTATTCTTTCTGCCTGCTAGCCCCGCCTATGCTTTCTGTCTGTCTCTCTATTAGCCATTCAACTCTTTATTAGACCAAACTGGTGCTGTAGACAGGCAAGGTGAAACAGATGCAATATATCTTTATATAATTAAACACACATCCTCACATCATTAAACAGTGCAGCGTAAACAAATGTCACACACCTTTACACAGCTAAAGCAATATTCTGCCGCATAAACAAATGCAACACATTTTTGCCTAGTTAAAATAATATTCTACACTTACCACTGCAAAAGAAGGAGAAAGGTCCATTCCATTTTAAGTGGGCATCTGACATAATTGTTCTACAACATCTCCTCTAGGAGGTTTGGCTGCTGAGCACAGAGAATACTAATTATAATCATTTATGGTAGCTGTTCTCCATTTCATAGCCAATTACCTTGTAGCCCAGTAACATTTATGAATGCCATTAAATATGTGTCATTCTTTCAAACTATAGCTCAAGCAGTACAGTTGAACTTGTATTTAACACGTCAGGAAACAGTGTACCAACTACACAGACTGCTATGCTCTCATATGAAGCTATTGTTTTGTAAACATAGTAAAAGCAATGCTTATGATTCATTTTAGACAAAGCCAGAATACAAGACAGCTCTGTTGTGTAATTAAAACTATTAAAGTAAGCATACACATTTGGAGCAATTACAAACGTGCAGCAAGGAAAACACAGGTTGACTTTCTTGGGTTTTAAACTTATGTCTGATTACTTTAAAATCATCTTAACTGTCTTGAAACAATGTTGACATACACTAAGCTCAGAGGGAAGATGGGCTGGAAACCGGGCTGCCCGTGTGCCCCTGCGCTGGGGGAGGGACCAGACACCTGAGGTCTAGTCCCCGAAAGGCTCACAGCACTGTCCCTGTTTGTTTGGACTGTCTAGAAACTGTGGCCTTTGTTTAATGCTTTTATCAGCTGATTAAATCTGTCAATCAAACTTTTCAGTCAGGAAAGAGCTGCCAGAGGGAGCCTCTTTAAAATTTATATTTCCTGTCTGGTCACTGTGTGAGTGTCTGATACAAGGGAATGTGAGCCGGAGTTAGGAAATGGCAGAGGCAGTGCATTTAAAATAAGTGCAGCAAAAATAAGAATTACAATGAGTAAGATGGGTTTCCATGTTTTGATTGGAGGTTTCCCAAAGGTATTTTATTCAGTTAATCTCTTTAAAAAGTAAAATGTGTATATATTATTCTGCCATTTCTAATGTTTTAAAACTGATTCTTTAACCATTTTATACATACATAAACACACATACGTATATACTATATTTTGGTCATGTCTGCCTCCAACTCCCCCTTCTGATTCCTCCAACCTCCCCAAAATGTGCCTCTCCCACCTTCACCCTCCTCTGCTTCCTCCTGCTTTAATAATCCACTGAGAACAATTAGTGCTGTTTGTATGATCATGGGCAACCAGCCAGCAGTCATACCCACACTGCCATCTTTTGTAATAAAAAAAAGTGTGTGTGTGAGTGTGTGTGTGTGTGTGTGTGTGTGTGTGTGTATGCTTACGTTCATGTGCTCCATGTCTGAACAGGTATCCAGGAAAGTCAAGGGCATTGGATCCAATCAAACTGCAGTTATCTACATTGTGAGCCATCTGATACGTGCTGGGAACTGAACTACCTCCTTTGCAGGAGAAGTAAGCACTCCTAACTATAAAGCCATCTCTCCAGCCCTCACGCCACTACTTCTGAGAAACAAAACAAGGAAACCATACATACATGAACATACATACTCATGTTCATGTTTATATCAGCATAAAAATTCCATCAAATGTAGATTTGCATAAATATATGTGAAATGTCTCGCATACATGTATGTATGTATATATATATACATATATATATATATGTATTTGATACGCTTGCTTTCGAGGAAAGGTATAGGAAGTTAAACAGTACCCTGATAGTAAGAGTTGCCTTTAGGAACGCAAACTTAAGAAACGGAGAACTAGGGGGGTGAGTCACATGTCTTATGTATCATCCATCATGCTGTTTAAAGTAGTTACCATGAACATACATCGCCTGTTCAAACAATAGGTCAATTCATGACCAGCAAAGATCGAGAGCAAGTTCTGAGAAGTCAGTATAAATGGATAATGAAGTAATGTAAATGTGTTTGATGAGCAATTTCAAAATATAATACAAGCAAAAAGAAAATAAATACATTGGACGTTAGAAAGCTATCTAAATTGCACGCTGAACATTTCATAAGGCACAGGAGGGCAGAGATGTGCTAAGCAAGTGTAAGATGCTATTATCTGAATGAAAAATGTCTACCATAGGCTCAGATGTTTGAACACCTGGACCCAGTGGGTGGCACTGTTTGGGGTCATGCTATGGGTCCTTGAGAAAGTATGGCCTCGACAGAGGAAGTACATCACTAGGAGTGGGCTTTGAGAATTTATAACCTCGCCCCACTTCTAGATTGCTCTCTGCTTCCTGTTTCCACTTGGAGGTGTGGTCTCTCAGGTCCCTGCTCGCGATACTCCAGCCACGCCTCTCCACCGTGCCTCTAGAACTTGAATCACTCCTTCTCCCATAAGCTGGTCTTGTCATTTTATCAGAGCAACAGATGAGTACAGTCATCCTCTGGGATAGAATTGTTTCATCAAAGTATAGTATTGGAAACATGATTCCAAATCAGTCCATTAGTTTGAGCCACACAGTGGGAACATGTTATCCCTATGCTATTCATAGCATAGCATGAATAGTTGTCTAGACACGAGAAGGTTGCATGACTGGGCGTTTTTATTTGATATCAATTGCTTAGTGATAAGAGTAGGTGAGATTTTATAAAATGCAAAGATTCCTGTCTACAGGTAGACATTATGACATTATGAATCATCCTTTTAACTCAGTCTGTGCAGTAAACACTGAGTTGAGAGCCCTCTTGTGCGCGTAGGTCATTTGGGGACCTAAGATTAGTGAAGGGACCCTCACGTCTATACCATGGTGCTCGGTCTTTAGCTACTATTTTAACACACTGACCTTTTTTTTTTCTTGCTTGCTTGGATTTTTCCAGCTTTTCCCCTTCTTTCTTTTTCTATTATGGCATTTTTACAGACAAAACAACATTGTTCCACTGTGAAGTACCAGACCAAATCAACTTAGCCTATAACTCCCCAGGTCTATGAAACATGGTCATGAAACCATTCTGGTGCCTGCTATATGAGGGGTCCTTACAGTATTCTGTTCAGCCAACTCTGCGGGAATAAGGGGCCTTGATCAGCATGGAAAAACATTTCTAGAATTGCACATCTCCCCTAGAAATAAAGTGGAGGGCAGCAACAAAATGCCTTGAAGCTGCAGCAACCTGTTTCCAGAATCTGGTCATTTCTTAGCTGACTGGCACTTGGGGTCATAATTCTCAGTTGACCAAATCTACCACCATCATCAGCTACCCTGCTAGAATGAAGAAAATGCTTTTGTTCCCTCAAATAGTAGAGGGGGACAAGCAAGATCCGCAGAACTTTTAAAGCAAGCTCCATGGAAGGAAGGGAATGGCAGCAGCCATTTGCTTCTCGCATGTGAACAGTTATTTCTGCCAACCCTTGGCTTTCTTCTCAGGCAGTATCCATTTTGTAGGTTTTTTCAAGAAAGGAGATACTGTAAAATAGAACAAGAAAGTACTCTGAATTGCAAGAATGTAAAAAGAGAGGCAGCAACTCAAGTGCCAGTCAATCAGGTGCCTGTAGTGATCCGTGGGCCAGATAAAACAGCAGCGCCTGGTGCTTCAAAGTGCATGGATGATGACCTTGGCTCTGAATATGGAAGCTACCGTCCCTGCTGCTAGCTACCACCACAGCTGCCACCTGGGTGACCCGACCTCAGAAAAGAAGCCAGCTGAGACCCTAGGCCATTGGCCCAAGCTGGGTGTTCCAGTGTGGCACAGAATCCTGGGGTAAACCCACACAAAGAGAGGTCGCTGAGTCTGTGAAACAGTCAGAGACGTTCTTCCGGCTAAGTTATATTTGACCTGAAGGTCTGGCCTCGTTTTCATCAAAACACCGGTTTTGTAAGTGTTATGTGTGTCTTAATAAAACAATCTAGTAGGTTCCCCTCCCAAAGGGAAGCATTCTCCAGCTACTTCATGGTAATAGGAGGCTGAAAAGCCAGGCTGGCACAAGGCTCACAGTCCAGCTGAGTCCTGATTGCACTGGCTGCGGCTAAACCAAGCCAGAGAGAACATCCGGGAATGCGGAGACTTGCCTCTGTCATCACTTGCTTTTTGTCCTGACTCAGCAATGCCCAGGGAAATCAACTCTGCTCTGCAGTTTCCAGCAGATCCATCACCGGGTGGGTAGCCTGGTTCCTCGGACTGGGCGGGGCTCCCCGGGCTGAGGGGCGGGGCTTCCCAGGCTGGGCGGGACTCCTCTAACTGGGCAGGCAGGGCTTTTCAGGCTAGCCATGTTCTCCTGCAACTTTCTCATGCTTTCTCTCTGTGGTAGTGTTGAGGGGAGGTGTGACTTCAGGATTAGAAAGAGTCCTGTCTCTGTGCTGTGTTAATCAGCCTAGGCTTGTAACAGCAAGGCATTCCTCACTCAGGCTGCCAGTAAACCCAGGCCTGTTTGAGTTCTGTTTCAAAACCCACGCTAGACAGCAACTTATCTGAGCAACTGATCTTGTGAAGGGGGGAAGGGGGCATGGGATGTCGTGCCGGCCTTTAAAGGTTTCGTTCACAGCATTGCGTTCACATTTTATAGAACTCTCCCTTGAAAAATATAACAAATGTCTACTGACCACAGCTGGGGCACCAAAGACAGGCTGAGATAGGAATTATCCCAGAGTCTAGCATAGTGGACCAATGGGTTCACTGGGTAAGGAGTTGCAGGCGCCTGTAATCCCGAAGCAACTGCATCCCAGGAAAGTCTCCCTCCAGCGCGGACAACTTCCCACAGTGCACAGGTGGCGGCCTCCCTTCAGCGGATCTTACACGGCACCATGTGCGGCTGAGGCAGGCTCACACAGAGCTTGTGGGAGTCTATGGGAAAACGCCAACAGATCTGATCATGAGGGTCTCTTGAGAGAGTCACAGCTGCCTTGATACAGATGGCAAGGGTTGTCATGCTGAGAGGACTGTGGTCCACAGCGCTGATCCTTAGAGTCACATGACCAGACCTGAAATGGACAGGGCAGGGATATGTATTTAATCCACCCAAGAAGAGACAACTTTCCACAGTTGCTTTTTACGCTGTGTCCTTCAGCAAATTATTATAGAGATTGTGCTGTAGACTTGGAGAGGACAATAGATTAATTAAATAAATATGGATTAAAAACTGAGATTTTTTTTTAGTAAAGCTAAATAGAGAGAAGGTCCATTTTCTCCCACACTTGGTAGGCTAGACGTATCAGTGAAAGATATTCTCATCCTTTAGAGGAAAGGATTCTGATACTCCAGTATGCAGATGTAAACATTAATTACGTCTCCTGGGAAATACTCATATTTTAATAATGTCCTTACATGTTGTTTCAACCAAAAGTTTTAATTCTAACGGTGGGACTTTCATTTGCCAGAGAATGTCGATTATATGTCCACTTGTCTGCTGGCACGGACATCCCATGAAGCTTTCTGGTTTGGACCTTGTAACCTTTACCTGTGACTTCAGCCCTGAGTGAGGCTCTCCCTCCCTGGAGAGGACTCATGGGCCCAGAACAGATGCTTTGCAACTCAGGACCAACACACCTCTGAGAACAGTGTGACCTTTTCCCATGTTACCGGTAATCTGTCTTGGTTTTCAGCCAGCATGTTTGATTTCTAAAGCTAGTTTTGTTGCCCTGCTGGTCCTAGGCTTCCAGAAACCAGAATCTCCCTGCCCCTCCCAGACTATCATCTCCTTTTGTTCAGTCTTTAATATAATTAAACAAGGCCAGAGCTCCCCTGATGTCTAGATACTCGCCTCTTGTCTCCCACAGGACCGGTCTAATAATCCTGGTCCTCCAGGCTGGATCATCAGGGTCAACTAATTGCACTTTTGACCCCAATGATGTCATGGCCCAAATTAACCAACTTCCAATGGCCCGGGCATCAATCACACTCCAGATCAGAAGCAATCAGAGGAGGAGAAGGCACTTTGTAGATTTGTCATAGAAGCCAAAGCCAGATCTGACTAGCAGGCTATGACTATTTCTTCTAGTCTTTCAGCCATAAGACACTGTCTTCAGTCAGCAAGGTCACCAGAGATGCTCTCAGGAAGTCTTAACACTCTCTTGGTGGTGACAGTAAACAGGTGACAATCCACAGGGACGGAGTGTCGAGGGCTATGGTTGTCAATCAAGGCCCTGGTGATAGTAATGAGGTCCCTGTGTGCATGGCTACAAACAGTTCTATCAGAAAATTCCAAATGGACATTCCCATTGCCCTGAGACTGACAACTTTATAACTTTATTTTCTATTGCTCCTATAGCTGGGCCATGCATTAACCCCAGAACAACATAGAAGCCAAAATACATGCCTTACCACTCCCAACCTACATCCAGGTTCCATCTCCAGTTCACATGATGATGGAAGTTGAGGGCCAGAGAGACGGCTCGCCAGGTAAATAGCTTGCGATGTGAACCTGTCAACCTGAGCTTGAACTCACATAAAAAGTCAGCCATGGGTGGATGTGGAGACAGGAGAATTAAAGTTGTGGGGCCAGCTAGCATGGACTAGGCTACACAGAGAACGAGGGAGTCTGACTTAACAAGGTAGAAGGTGAGACCCAACTCCTGAGAGTCGTCCTGTGATCTAAACACACACACAGAGACAGAGATGGGGGGCAGGGAGAGAGAGAGGTTGATTAATTTTTAAATTCCCTAAGAAATCAAAGATTAGAATGGAGGGCCTGGTGTCCTATGTAGGTAGCGGAGCTCTCCTTAAGAGGCGCTACTTCACCGGAAGAGAGGATGCTCTCACAAACCGATAACACTCCCTGTAGCATAGCCTCTGTGACCAAGAAACTCCAAAGCTTGTGGTTAGAAGCACTTTGTTCAGCCAGAGCTTCCCCTCCAAGTGCTGGGGATCCTGTGTTCTCTGTTCTCCATCCTGTGCTTTTGCTATCATTTCCTGACCATTACCATCTACACCAGGGTCCTAGGGTAGGAAGATGTGTTGGCAGAAGACACAGAGGCTATGGAAGTGTTTTGACCTTCAAGTGTCCCAGGTCACTTCTGCTCACAATTGACCGTAGTGTAGACAAAGGGGATAGGAGTTACAGTCCTTGGCTGGAAAGTGCCTACCCAGAGGTTTCTCTCTTTGTGAATGGGGGTAGGGACACAAGTTTAGATGCTATCTACTCTATGGACTCAGCCATCCTGAGTCATAACCTCTACAACCCAGAGTCACCCTAATCAAGTTTTCCTGCGCAGTTTCCTGGAAAACTATGAATAGGCTAGCCCAATAGAGTGGAGAGCCCACCTCTGATATTACCGTAAAGTAAACCAGGTCCATTAAAACTTGGATGAAACCCCTTTCATCTAAGCCAATATTTATGTCCCTCCTTCTGACACACATTGCCAGGATCCACTTAGTCTTGCTGCTACCGAGAGTTACAATGCTGTCAGTGAGTCCTCCAGCAAATTGCATTCTGTGCCCTTCTGGATCTGTCTGCCTGACTTTCTGTAGTCTCAACGTATCTCAAAGCTGGTTCTTCCGCAAAAAGGCAGGCTTGCTACTCAGTGTCCACCTGAGTTGGTATGTCACTTAGTGCCAAGTGAAAGGGGGAAGGTTCTAAGGGAGTTGCTTACAGAGATTAGAGGTGCTCACAAGGAGGCGGTCACTGACCCATGAGTGCTCCCCTACTGAATGGCACTATCCTATCTGCCTTGCTTTGATAGTGCCTTCCGCAGAGGAGCAATATCCGCGGGTGAAATTAACATAGGTCCCTGGATGGGGTAGAAACATGTTCTGGATCTTTCACACTAACATGTGCTCCTGGTCCAGATTCTTTAGAAGGGCTGATAGAGGAAGGAGAGGCTAAAACACGATATGCATTGGTAGAACACAATGGATGGGACAGCCTCAGCTTCTGACTCTCGGAGTGTGTGGACCACACCTCAGCTGTCTCAGGGGCATCAAAGAACATGGAAGCTCTTTTGTAAGGTTCTAGAGGAGCAATGAGCCAGATGAGGTGAGATGGGGGGGGGCACCAGTCGGGCTGAAATAGAAACCCAGTTATCTCTGAGAGGTTCTCAGTACTCAAGCAGGGATGGGAATTGGAAACAAGCTGTATGTTATATGTAGAAGTTTACTCAATCAAAGCCATTAATATCAGCTAAGGCCAGCTTAAAAGACTGTGGCCAATGACATCTCCTACCACCTGGGCTTGGTCTATGTGTTGCAGCCAGTTCGGTAAGACAACATCTGCCTCCATCTTTCCATCTGGGCCCTTGCCAACCCACAGAGTGGAAACCATGGAAAAGAGGGACATTTCCAAAAGGTGTGTGCACCCCTTCCCCATTACAAAGGTGTATGCACCCCTTCCTCCATT
>NW_004949218.1:565346-572201 GCF_000317375.1 Microtus ochrogaster | reverse complement strand
GTGTGCACCCCTTCCTCCTTTCCAAAGGTATATGCACCCCTTCCTCCATTACAAAGGTGTGTGCACCCCCTTCCCCATTACAAAGGTGTGTGCACCCCTTCCTCCATTTCAAAGGTGTGTGCACCCCCTTCCCCATTACAAAGGTGCATGCACCCCTTCCTCCATTACAAAGGTGTATGCACCCCTTCCCCATTACAAAGTGTGTGCACCCCTTCCTCCATTACAAAGTGTGTGCACCCCTTCCTCTATTCCAGCATCCAGGGCTACAGCTCTGACCTGTGCTGCAGGGAGGCAAGGAGATGAGCTTTTAATAGCCTTTGAAATTAAATGCAGCCTTAATTAGTAGAAGTGACATGAAAGTTATAGAATCAGTTGAATATGTTGTTAAGAGACAGGAAATGGGGAACTTATCAGAGCATAGCTCAGATTCGTAATTGGAAAGAATAAGATGGTTGTACTCCACTGACTTCAATCTCCTCCATACACTGCTAAACCTATTTCTGAATCATTACCTTTTGCTATTTGCTTGATTGAGACTAACTTCCTAATTTCAGGGGTGGAGCTATAAGCAGACTCTTTTTGCCTTTAAATATCAGGCTACTGAGCAGAGGTAAAACCTAACCAACCTTTAATTCTGCCATGCAGTGTGCCTTGTGCTGAGAAAGTCCCACAAGGGGGTGGGTCTCTGAGCAGGCTTTCATACTCACAGATGGCAGAAAGAATGCCCAGTGGTTTCAGCTGGCTCTGATTCCCTAACGTAGCTGCCATGTCCCCTTCAGAGGGTAGCACAGGAGGGGCCTGACATGATGCACCCCACAGTGTGGACCAAAAGCTGATGTGGGGAGTCTCAGCAAGTGGAGCAAGGCCACTTCTTCCCTAACCGCTCCGCACACCCTGCAGAACCTGCTACTACAGTGCATCAGGCATCCTGCTTCACAGTTAGGACATGCTGGTGAACAGACGGAAAACGTGTCAGCTTACGCTGTAGTAGAAAGAGACAATAAACAATGAAAGTGAAATCTGTGCTAAGTAAGTGAGTAAACAAGCCGCGCTGCTTCTCGAGGAAGACGATCCGGGCAGAGGCTCTGAGGGAAAGCTGAGTGGCTTGTCTGTCTTCTGAGGCACGGTGAGACAGATTTGTGGAGGAACATTTTACAGAAGATGGTGTCAGAGAGCCAGGAGGGGTCCTCTTAAAGACTCTGATGTGGATTCTGAAGAAAGCCGAGGGCCACGCCCAGGCTTTGAGCAGAGGAGCAGGTGATGTGAGTTTCATTTCGGATCACTTAAAGGCCTTGAAGACAGGACTGGACTTAGGCAGCAGCAGCTGTGAGAAACTCAATAGCATGCTACAGCAATGATTCTGCTAAGTGCCTAGTGGTGACTCCAGCGGAAGTAATGAGAGATCACCAGAGTTTTTTACCGCTAATATTTTTTAAAAACCTAAGATTATTCTCATTAAGTTGTCTACAATGATCTTGAACTCCTGTACTGAAGCAATCCTCCTAGCCCAGCCTCTCGGAAACTGGGACTACAGGGAGGCTCCACTGTGTCCATCAGATCTGCATTGGTGTGTGAGTGTGTGTATGTGTGTGTACGCATGTGTGTGAGTGAGTGTGTGTGTGTGCGTGTGCATGTGTGTATGTGGTGTGTATGTGTGTGCATGTGTGTGTGTGCATGTGTGAGTGTGTGTGGTGTGTATGTGTGTGTGTGCATGTGTGAGTGTGTGGTGTGTATGTGTGTGTGCATGTGTGTGTATGTGGGGTGTGTGTGTGTGTGCATGTGTGAGTGTGTGTGGTGTGTATGTGTGTGTGTGCATGTGTGAGTGTGTGTGGTGTGTATGTGTGTCTTTACATGTTAAGAGGGTGTGTGCAAGTGTGTATACTTGTGTGTGCATACCAGATGACAAAGCTAAGTGTCTTTCTTGGTCATTCACATTTTATTTTTTATACAGTGTCTGCACAGAACTAGGAGCCCACATCTTTGCTTAGTCTGGTCATCCACAAACCAGAGGTGTCACCTGATCCTGTTCCTCAGCACTGGAGTTAGAGACTGTGTTGCAATAGGTGACCATTTGGGTTTGTGATTTTTTTTAATGAGGGTGTCAGGCATGGAATTCAGGTCCCCACACTTATGCAAGAAGTACTTCACCAACTGAGCCAACTTCCCAGACCACTAGTTGCTAATCTTTGAAAATAGAGCCACCATGGCATTCTAGGAGACTGAAAGACAAAAATCATAAGAAACTGTAAGATTTTCAGCCCACGCAACTGGAAAATGAAGCTGTCATCAACGAAGACAGGAAAGCCCGGAGAGAAGTGGGAGAAAGAGCGGTTTAGATGAACCGGAGCCAGCAGACAGAGGTTGGCAGCTGATTTGCAAGTTCAGCATTTGGGAGAAAGACTTTGGCTGGTGTTGTAAGTCGGAGCTCACGGGTGGTGATTTACTTAAGAGGAAATGGCAGCGAGCAGAGAAGCAAAGAAACAAAGTCAGGCAAACAGTGCATTCGCAAACAAGAGCCGCTGACAGTGTGATCTCATCTACTGACCTAGGCCAGAAGCCCGCATACAGCCCATGCCTGGTGCTATGTTTAATGAGAAACGTGAAATTATCTCATTTATCAGCTCAGCTGTATCAGCACTGGGGCGCGGGGGGTGGGGGTGAGATTCTAGGAAAGAATGGGGCTGAGTCTCTGGAACTTGCAGTTTGATGTAGATGGGAGGCTCCGGGGATCAGGAAGAACTCTGAAGCCAATACCCATGGACACTTGCAGTTAGCTTGGTAAGCACCTAAATGCCCACACCAAGTCCACGTATGTGAGCGGCACACCCGCTGTTAGTAGTAGCATGTTGTGTCCAATAGCATCATACATAAGTAGGGTTTATCCCAGAGCTACAGTGAACATTAAAAATGTTACGCACATGACACATCACATCCTATCTCTATAGATGGAAATCCCCACATCTAACTCAGTAGATGCAGGAACGCTGTGTTCAATTAAGTCTAATGATTTCTGATTTCAAATGTAGTTTGATTTATGTGTGTGGGTGTTTTGCCTGTTGTGGATAATTTTTTTATGAGCTTTAGGGAAAAGAAGAGAACTTCACTTCCTTTTAGAGCAGCCTGGAGACACAGATGCTTGTCTCTTCTCTTCTTTCCCATCAGGTCAGAGATCACGTGACTGGTTTGGTAGGCAGTGTCCAGGGGTCACTCATTATTGTCTTGGTCTTTGTATCAAGAAAACTTACCATGAACTGCCACCTTCTTTTATTGAGACAGCCTGTGACGAGAATGGTGCACTTCAGACCAGCAAGAGGGACAACTGAGATTGATCCCCAGAACCCCAGATCCCCAGCAGAAAGAGTGCACTACACTGCCCTCTAACCTCCCCACGTGCCCCTCCTCTGCCAGAGACACAAAATGAGTGAGTGAATATAGAATAAGTTAAGTAATAAATGACCATTAAAAATTAGAGTAATGTACTCTTACACACACACATGTGAACACACACATACATGCACATACATGCACACACATGCACACAGTTAGAGACCTTTGTCACTCTCGTGCAATGTCCATGCTATTCTGCACCCACTTTATAAGTCTGATAACTAAATTAGAGCACAGCCTCTCAGAAAACGTCCAGAAACTGGACATTTCTTTCACGGGCCTGGGTGAACACTGTCTTTTACCTGGCATGTATTCAAAGTGATTAGGCAAAAAAGTAATATAGGAATGTACTATTAAAAAAATTACATGGGAATATATCAATATAAGGAAATCATATACAGATATAGGGTCTGTATCTCATTGTGCTGTCCTGACCAGCCTGGAATTCACTATGTAGATCAGACTGGCCTTGAACTCACAGAGATATGCTTGCTTCTGCCTCCCAAGTGCTGGTATTAAAGGCATGAGCCACCATGCCCAGCAGAAAATGTATTTTTAAAACCAAAAAAATAAAATGCACAATTCTATTTATATAAAGTTTACAAAGCTAAACTAAAAGATGAGCAAAGTAAATACAATTGTAGCAATAGTTTAAGAAGCATACTAACCGGTTTTTTGACACTAGTGTTTTCTTCTTGAAGGTAGGATTGACTTAGAGAACAAAGGAAGGGGAAGAGGGAGACAGTGATGGAGGGAGGGAGGGCAAGGGAAAAAGAAAGAGGTCTTAAAAAGGCAATGCAGCTTCCAGCCATTTGTCCATTGCTTTGTTCCCTCCCTAGGAAGTTTGCAACTCTCTTGCAACCTGAGATACTCATATTGTTGCAAGACTCAGGTCTCCTCAGCCACCATTGATGTCCTGCAAGTTCCGGCCACCAGTCCTATGAGTCAGCTTTCCTGGGGGCAGAGACAGAGATAACCACAGACCTGACTAACACCTTGACTTCAATCTCACCAGAGGCCTCGAACCCAGACCACTCCAGCTAACTTGTTCCTGGACTGTTTCCAGTTGAAGCTGCCAGATAATAAATGTTTCTTTTAAACCTCAAAGTCTGAGGTCATTTGTTATGCAGAAACACGTAAAGTGTGATTGTATTAAAGACAGAAGTGAAGTGTAGACAAGGGGGGCTGGTGAGGTGGCCCAGTGGTGAGGTGATCCTGCTGGTGAGGCGGTCCAGCCTGTTGCCACGCCCAATGACCTGAGTTCAGCTCCAGCAAGTCCGCAGCAGAAGGAAAGAACTGATCCCCGAAAGTTTTCTCTGACCTCCACACATGTGTCATGGCACACATATCCCGCCTCACAGAAAATAAATAAAACTGTAGTAAAACACTTATTTAACAAGCAGAAAAGTGAGCCCCAGAAAGAAATGTACCCATAGCGTTGTTTCTCACGCTGGAGACGAGCATAACTGCTCTCTTTTTTTCTGATAAATCAGACCACAAGCTTGCAGCTTGTGAAATTTTTTATATCTGTGTAATACTTAACAAAACTCCAACTTGGTAATTTTGCTAAATTCAACTGTGTTATACCAAAGTTATTTTTCATTATTATGATACCAAAGACAAAACAGCTTGGCAAATGTGTGAAAGAAGATGTTTATAATGTCCATGACTGATAATAGATTAATATCTAGAATTACAAAGAATCTCACAATACAGAGGAATGTCAGCAGAAAAAAAATGGGAGAATGACCAGATAATAATACCAAAGCACCGTGAAGGACATGCAAGCAGTTAATAATCACATAAGAAAATTCCAACCTCACTAATAGCGAAAGAAATTCAAGTGAACAATGAGAACTCAGCAGGCAGTGCAGACACGTAACTGGCCAAACTGCTGGGACTAAGAGTCCAAGTGTCCTGCTCTAACGGGACATCTTTCTCAATCCCTCCCTTCCCCAGACAAAGCACGAGAACAAGGGGAAAAAGCAGAGAGAGTGAGGACCGGAGGATGGGGAGGAATGGGAATGTCCTCTCTGGACTTGATGGAGCTGTGGCCTCCACAACAGCCATGCTTATCCCCCAGAAAGAAGAGGGAGACACTCACCAGGCGCTATCCGTACTGAGAAGTTACTGGCAGCTGGTAGCAGCAGAGGGACAAAAAAAATTGTTTTTCTTTGAAATTGTGACACTAATAGGCTTCCCACACTCCAGTGGGTGGCCCCACACCCATGCACATATGGGTAGCATCAGCTGAACTTCTTGGTTTATCAAGCAAAAGAGAAGGAGAAAAGAAGACTTGAAGGTGGGAGGGGACATGTTGGGGAGAGGAAATAAGGGGATTTGGAGAGGGAAATCCGGGTAGATAGGATCATGTTTCATTGTATGTATGTATAATTTACAAAGAATAAAAATTATATAATTCTAAAACCTGATTAAAAAACATCACTTTACCCATATCCACTTGGCAAAAAATAGGAAAGTAGCTAGAGTAAGCTTCTGAAGAAGACGTGTAGAAACAGAAACCCTCCCGTACTGATGGCGACAATGAAAACCAGAGCAGCTGTGGATAAGCACTGACTGCCCAACGGTATGCTTACTCCCAAGGACTCTCGAATTCACTCTGGATATAAATGCAAAGTAACCTCACAGAAGTGCAAAAGGAAACATGTAAATGACCAGCGATAGAGTGTGCCTCGAAACACTGAAGAATCCACCACCAGCACATTTCACAAGGAAAATCAAGAACACACCCAAGGAAGGGTACATATGATGTGGGATTCCCTTTGTATGCTGTGAACATGTTTTATTAGCACTGGTTAATAAAATAAAGAAGCTGTTTTGGCCTGTAGCAGGGCAGAATAGAGCTAGGCAGGAAAACTGAACTGAATGCTGGGAGAAAGAAGGTGGAGTCAGAAAGATGCCATGTAGCTGCTGAAGGAGACAGACACTGGAGAACCTTACTGGTAAACCACGAAAGTCGTGGTGATACACAGATTAATAGAAATGAGTTAACTCAAGGTATAAGAGCTAGCTAATAAGAAGGCTGAGCTAACAGGCCAAGCCATGTTGCAATCAATATAGTTTCTGTGTGTTTATTTCAGGTCTGGGTGGCCAGGAAACAAATGAGCAGTCTCGGCCTACATACATACATGTATCTAGAGCTGCATGCTATGGTGAAAATTAAGCTCAAGTAATTCTGAGCTTCCAAATAAGAAGCAGTGAAATTTCTGTCCTGATAAAACACACACTCACTAATGTCATGAATTCTCATTGTGTACCTTGGTGTTAGTTTGTTCTGTGTTGCTGTGATAAAACCCCATAGCCAGAAACAACTTAAGCAAGAGTCTAGTTTAGCTTGTAGTTCCAGAGGAACAGAACCCATCATGACAGGGAAGACACAGCATGATGGCAGGAGCAGAGGGGTAGCTGATTTCATCCATATATAGAAGTGAGAGAGAGAGAGAGAGA
>NW_004949218.1:560781-565146 GCF_000317375.1 Microtus ochrogaster | reverse complement strand
CACACACTTCCTCTATCAAGGCTCTGTGTTCTAAAGGTTTTATAATTTCCCAAACACTCCACCAGCTGGGGACCCAATATTCAAACACATGATCCTACAGGGAGGAGGGGGGGGACATTTCAAGTCACCATAGCCTCTTAGTTAGTTTTCTCTTTGCTGTGACCAAATTCCTAACAAAAGCAGCTTACTTACTTCAGCTCACAGTTTAAGAGTACAGTCCGTCATGATGAGGACAGCTGGTGACAGAGACAGGATGCATCTGCTGGCTTTGTGTGCCATAGGAGGCAGGGAGATGTGAGTGCCTGGCTAATTCGGTCTGTGGGATAGCACCGCCCACTTTCATTTAGGGCGGGTCTTTCTGGCTAAGGTAAAAGTTTAAAAACATCCTCAGAAACACACCCAGGGATGTGTTTCCATGGTGATTCTAACAAGACAATCAGGACTGTTAACATATACAGTGCATGTACATAAAGAGTGAAATGGGAGAGTCTCTGAGTGAAGGAGGGTCAGTCTCCCCAGATCGTCCTATATGATGAGAAGGCTTGCGGAAGGCGGAGGCGTAAGCGCTACAGTCCGGGTGTGCACCTCGACCTCAGAGTGCAGACCAGGAGCAAGATCAAAGTTGAAAGCCCTGGAAGGCTGACTTCTGGACACCACACACATGGCCGCCATTTTAGTTCCCTGCAAGAATAAAAGAAAAATAAACTCTGATTCCTGCAGGGGTTGTGATTTCTGCTCCCACATCCATACGCTCACTCCTAAGAGGAAAAACTTCCGGAAGTGGCGGTATTTAAGCTGTTACTGATAAGGGGAGAGGGTAACGGAACACGTATGGCGGGAAAACAGAAGGAGAATTGTTATCTGGGGAAGGGAATCGGCCAGAAGGGAGTAGAGCACAATGGATGTGGGGAAGGGGGGAGTATAGGGCTGAGGCTGTAGCTCAGTAGTGAGCGCCTGCTTTTCATTCACGACCCGCTGGGTTCGATCCCCCAGTATTGCCCTGCCCTTAAAAATAGGAAGAATGAAGTATAAAGACACACATGTGAAGGTACAGTGATAAAGCCATTAATTTATGTACTAACCTAATTTAAAACAATTTTAAAATTATTTTTAAAACTACCATTGGTGAGGTACTTGCTGCTCGTCACAATGTTTAATTACCACAGGTCTCCAGGTGAGCTTCTTATTCCACTTTACAGGTTAGCAAATTGATACTGAGACAATGTTCTGATTGAGAGAGAGAGAGAGAGAGAGAGAGAGAGAACTGAGTTTTTCAGACTCTGGAACTGAGTTCCAAATTTCTAAATTTGTCTAATTTTCACTATCCTGTGTCACTATTATGTTGTCTTAGGAAAAACAGAGCAGGTAAAAAGCCACGTGGGACAGAAGTCTTGACATCATACAGCTAAGAGATGAAAAGCAGCCCAGCCTTAAATATCATTTTTAAATATATCTCCCCAGCATTGCTGTGTTTTTTAATATGATCTTGGCCATGACTCTGACAGTAGCTGCTGGGAATGTGGGACCTGGAACAGCTGCTGTACCACGGGTTGCCAGACACCCACCCCCAGTGCCTACGTGTATCCATGGTGTTTGCTCCATCAGGACACAGGGGCAGAGAGCCCCTGCATCCCTGTTGCTGCTCCCACACCAATGTGCTGAGCTTTTTTCTGGAGCCTGTCAATCAAAAGGGAAGTGGCGGTGAAGGACCAGAGTCCATCTCTTTGTGCTGACAGCTCACCTCCACTTCAATTGCTATTATTCAAATATGGGCTTCCCACCCCTGTCCAGTCAGCCCTCTAGATGAGACGGGAGCATATCCTCATCCCCCATGCAGTGTTAGAAATGGTACTGATTACAAGAGCCCCCTCCATCAAACATATTTCAGCATCAAGGACAGAGACCCTTTTATGTATGTTGTAGACAGACTACTGTTCTAAAAATTTTATCCCATGTAAAGAACAAGCAAGGACTCCTAAGCATCATCTATAATATCACTTCATTATTTCTGCCTGATTGTCCAACTCCGGAGATATTCCCAGGTCAGTTTGTGAAATAAAAACAAACACTCATACACACGCACAGCTTAATAAGAGAATGTATTAAAAGAACTGCTCACTTTTACAGTCGCACCTCCATGCTCCACTCCGTGATGACACACTTTTCCTCACAATGTTTGTGCTGAACTATGGAATGGTTTGGAGCGCACTCTGGCAGAGCGAAGCAACATGAAGAGGCTATTCCGCTTTCTTTCTCTTTTCGTCAACTCCCAATCTGTCCTGCACGCTCTTAATTTTCATCTGTGAACAAAAATCACGACACTTTGTTGGATGACAAATCTAACTTCATTAAAATTCTCCACCAGAAGAAAATAACTTGTTGCATCTGCAGATGGAAGCTTTTTGGGTCCTTGCATTGAGTGGCCGTGACTTGCTGTGGAGATGCCAATGTTATAATTACCACAGGGAGATGACTAGAAGTGAGTCCTGCTGTTAGGGAAATCTGTGCAAAATAAGAGTCACACTTAAAACAAGGCTTCAGTATAGGGCTGGACTGACAATCTCTCTGTCATAAAGAACACGGGTTCCCTGTCTTTCTGGTCTAGCCACATGGGCACAAGGCCTCCGTTCTTAGGAGCATCTCCTCTAAAATGGCTTACAACTCCAATGAGTATATTTAGATTCAAAGTAGGAAATAAGCTTGAAAAAGAAAAGAATTCACAAACCTGTGACTTCACCTTTTGAGGAAATTTCTACCCCAAACCCCTGTTTTATAAGGAAGTTAAAGTGAGCAGCCTCATGCATCCGATAAGGACAGGTACCAGCCGTGTCAGAGACAGCCATTCTGCTTTCTCTTCCATCAGGAGAGTTTAAATGTCTTCAGGTATTCCCCCTTCATACACACAGTTCTTATTTTGACAGAAGCTTTCTGCACATCTATCCCCACAGGCAGGCTTTGCTTTGTTTGAAGGTTCACCCCATCTCCCATGTCTGAATAATCCAGGTTGGCCACAGATGTCAACAGATGCAAGAAAACATTTTCCCATGACTTCTGAAAAAGTGAATCCTTACCCTCCTGAAAGGAGGTCCCAGGAAGCAATATTCATTGCTTGTCTGTGGAGCTAGATGTAGAGACAGCTTCTGTCAAAATAAGGACCCCGTGGGGGGATACCTGAATAATGCCATCTGATTAGTATGTACAAGTTTTAATTCTTGGGCAACCCCTCAATGCCAGCGTGAAACACTATGCAGAGAAGAGAGAACTCCATGTGCACCGGAAGACAAAGCTGCATGAATGGTCTCAAAGCCTCACCTCTGAATCCCTGGTAAACATGCCTCTTCTGTTTTAAGATGACAGAGTTTAGTGACTTTTTAAGTTGCCAGTTTGTCTGCCATCCTGAAAAGACTCCTTGACATAATCGGAGCCCTCTATTAATGTCTCAGAACCCAGCAGCACTCTAAAATGAACACACAGGATGCAGCACAAACCATCAATGAGTTTGTGAATCTACACCAACAATAAAAATATTCCCACCTCAGATCCCTCCCCCCCGCCCAACTGCAATCAAACCTGTCTTTCTGGGTCTTCATACAAAATCGCATTTCTTTCCCCTGAGGTGTGCGTCACAGAAAGGTCTTGGCATGTCTTTCCTACCTCATGATTTGTCAGAGCCACTGCTTGCCATGGAGCAGGCATCCTTTGACTTCGGTCATCGCTCAAGTCTGGATGCATTCCCCAGTGTGTGTCATTGCTGCCTCCTGCAGCGCCTCAGCCGTCTCGTGGTCTTCTGTAGTATATTTAAGGCAGAAATCTAATCATCTGAAGTAGACACTGCTTCATTTTCTCCTCGGGCAGTTTCCATCACACCATTGTGTCCTGGCCAAACATGTGTTGACCGAAATCCACTGCCGATGAACATCCACCAAAGACTGACCTTCCAGAAGCACAGACCTGCCATCGTTCTTGGTGGCTACTTACATATTCAGCAATGTTTACTCATCTCGGTAAGAATTATTGACAGAATATTTTAAAACATTTTTGGATATACTAAGTATTTTTACAATTAAGGGTTAATTTTTTTTAAAGTCCATTAGAAGAATAAGCATATGTCAACAAATGTACAGAGCAATTGAAGGATTGATTATGAGTCAGTCAGTTCATAAGCATGGATCCACACATATGTAAATAGACAATGGTGTCTATAGCTAACATCGCTTATTTATACCGTGAGTGAAGACAATATTGATTAACATTTATTTGTAGGAGAAGAATGTTGACAAATTTACTAAAAACAAACCTGTCTATATTCTAGTTATCAACAATCATAACACCCTATATACTAAGATGTCTATATTCTAGTTATCA
>NW_004949218.1:515715-560191 GCF_000317375.1 Microtus ochrogaster | reverse complement strand
ATAACACCCTATATACTAAGATGTCTATATTCTAGTTATCAACAATCATAACACCCTATATACTAAGATGCAATGTAACTGGACTAATGACACCACATGGGATAATTCCTACTGCTTACAAATGTGTGTAGACAGCCTTAGATTTCCATTAATTTGCCTAATAGCTATGGTTTCTGTACGGTACAAAAATCTTCTTGGAGCCCCTGATTGGATTGAGATGTTTATGTAATTTCCATGTACAGAAATGAAGTTCTCAAGTTTAGTCTATAGAAATGGCTGGTGATGGGGCCAGAGAGATAAAAGCACTTGCCACTCAAGCCTGGAGAGCATGGTCCAATCTCCAGAAAACATAATAAAAAGAGAAAAACAACTGCTTAAAACTGTCTTCCTGCCTCCATACATGTATAGTGCATACACACACACACACACACACACACACACACACACACACAAGTTTTAGCTAAGATTCTATTGCTCTGATAACACCATAACCAAAGCAACATGGAAAGGAAAGGATTTATTTCACTTACAGTTCCATTACTGAGGGCAGGAACCCAAGCAGGGCAGGAACCTGAAGGCAGTAGCTGAAACAGAAGCCATAGAGGAATGCTGCTTACTGTCTTATTCCCCATGGCTTGCTGTCTGCTTCATCATACCATCTAGGACCAAGGGCATGGGAATGGCATGATCAACAGTGGACTGGGCCTTCTCACATTAATCATCAATCAAAAAACACCCTGAAGAAGGTTTGCCTACACGTCATCTGATGGAGATATTTTCTCGACTGACAGTCTGTCTTCCCAACTAGCTTATGGGAATAGAACTAACCAACACACACACACACACACACACACACACACACACACACACACACGCTTGTCCATTAGCATACTCAATAATACAGTCAGTAAAAATGTTTAAATGTCCTGTGATAAAATAGTGTCGCCATAAACAAAAATCCAAGAGAACTCAAGTTGAGCAAGATCACTAAGCTCTTAATGATCAACAAGATCATAAGATCATGCATGTCACTCAGTGTAAGTCTGCTGACCCAGAGGCACTGGCTACATATAGTCAAGTCATCGCTACAGACAACAAAGACCGGTAGTTATGAGTATATGAACTAGTAAAACACTCCGTGTTCAAAGACCAAAACTGATCCTCTACATTTCTGAGAATCATTAAATTCTATTCAGTTTCAAAATGAAGTCTAGTTACATTTTTAAAAACCCTATAATTTTTTCTATAAAAGATAGACTGATAATTAAATAAATGACTTTTGATTGCACTTTATAACTAAATCATTATGGTAATAGAGGAACTAGTTTGAAAACACAGAACCAAATATGCAAAGGTACTTTAAGAGGTTGGGAAATTACCGTATGCGTTATGCTATCTGTACATCATTATTCCTGGGATTATAGACTGTAATAAATTACATTCAAAATGATTACACAGGCCAGGAAGATAGCTAAGTTGGTAAAGTGCTTGCTTTGAAATGATGAGGACCTGAGTTCAGTCCCCAGAACAGACACACAGAAAAAGATTCCAGGGTTGGTGACTGATGCTTATAATTCCAATGCTGAGGAGGCTAGGCAGAGGGATTCTGGCTGTACCTTGAGCAGTCAGCCTAGATGAGCAGGTGAGTTCCAGGACAGTGAAAAGTCCTGGCTCAAAAAGCAAGGTGGGTGACACCTAAGGAGAGACACCCAAGGTTGACTTTTATGGGACACATAAACACACACTTACACTCACACACATACACACACGTACTCACACACATGCTTACACATGCTCTTAAACTCATATACACATGCTCATGCACTCACACACACACACAAAATCACATATACACACTCCTGCATATGCACACACACACACACACACACACACACACACACACACACACAAAACATATACACTTATGCATGTGCACACATACCCCAAAAACTGTTTATAGATTTCTGAGGCTTAGACAGAATGTTTGAGCAATGATCCCCTGCCATTACTGTTGGCTTGAATTAGAAACTGACTGGTTACTGCAGACAGCTGGAGACTTACAATTTAGAGGCAAACACATGCGTCTGTCATGACTGGACTCTGCTAGTGTATGAATTCTAACTTACATAACTTCTCCCAGCATTGTGAGATCATCATTATCGTCTCTTTTGTCACACGAGAAACCGGAAGATCAAAGAGGTTAATGATTGCCTCAAGGTTACACAGCAAACTGGTGGAGCTCCTGTCCCTCGCCCCTGCTTCGTGCCTCTGGATTTAGAAGGAGGAGAAGCAGAGCAGCGTTTCGTGCTGCAGAACACAGTCTCTCCTCATATAACGGTGTCCAGGGATACTGGATTTTTTTCTAAAAATAACTCCTTGGATGACAGAGGCATCCATCTGGACATTCTCCAGCTATTCCAAAGTCATTGTTTTCTGGGCTCAGCACCGTGCAGCTAAAAGCCTCTGTGCTACTTTTTCCTGCAACTGGATTTTGAGAACAGAGTTCTTCCCAAACCAAAGCTACTCTTCTGAATAGTCATTCTGAAGTTTCTGCTCTTTATTAATTGATGTGAAGGGTGAAGATGTGCTGATCACTTAAAACCGCACTGCCAGTTCTAAAGTCCTATTTATTTGTGGTCTTTCATTTGATCATAATAACTTTGTGAGGTAGATAGAGAAGAAACTATGTCCCTTTCATCCAGTGGTAGAGACTGAGTTTCACGTGTGGACAGATGAATAGCCCACGTTCATAGAGATGGGTTACAATAGAGCCATGATTCAAACACTAAATCCCAGGAATGGCAAGATGGCTCACTGGGTGGAAAACGTTTGCCACAAAGCCTAACAACCTAAGTTCATCCCTGGAACCCATGTAAGGGTAGAAGGAAAGAATGGATTCCACAAAGCTGCCCTCCGACCTCTACACAAAAGCCGTGGCGTGCATACATCCCCACACATAGCACAATAAGAATAAAACACATTTTAAATCCGCCTTTCTTTCTATTGTTCCTAGTCAGCCACAGCCACCCGAACTCCTCTGTAGAATGAGAAAGGACAGCATTTTGGGGAGAGGAGGGAGAGAAACAGAGACAGAGAAAACAAGAGTTGTGCAACCCAAGCCTACTCTAGTTTTATTCCAGGCCACGTTCCTCATACCCACCTCCCATCCCCCCATATCCACCTCCCATCCCCCCATACCCACCTCCCATCCCCCCATACCCACCTCCCATCCCCCGATACCCACCTCCCATCCCCCCATCCCCACCCCTCATCCACCATCCCCACCTCCCATCCCCCCCATACCCACCTCCCATACCCTCATACCCACCTCCCACTGTCACCCAACCCCATTAATCCACCCAAGGGAAACTAACTTTAAATACAGTCTCAAGGGTAGATTATGGATCAACACCAGCCAAACATCCCGTGAGACCCTTTGATCAGGAAGATAGATACTGACTAAATCTAAGCTAATGAGAGGGCAGAAACACTGCTGGAGCTCATAGGAAAGAAAATATGCTCTTTCAGACAGTTCATGACCCTGCCTGGAGGCTGGGTCCATTGCAGCTATTCTGACATCAGTGTAAGAATCAAACCCAGAACCTCACGCTGCATGTACGGATGTGTGAATGGATACACACACATCAGTCTCTCTGCCGATATGTGGCACAGCACATCAGACACATCAATCAGACAGCAGCTCTAGGTGTCCACTCTCACCTTCCACCCTGCTTAAGCCATGCTGTTCTCTGCCGCATCCACCAGGATAGCTGACCCAGCCTCTTCCAGGGCATCTCCTGGCTCCACTTCCCATCTCCGCAGAGGAACAACAGGATTATGGTGTGTGCACAACACCACACCCACCTTTTATTTGGATTCTCTGTGTTCTAACTTAGGTCCTCACATTTGAACAGCAAATGTTTGACCCACTGAGCCATTCCTCCCAGTCCTGTTTGCTCTTGTCTTTTAATAGAACCTAAAGCAGACATGATGAAAGCCAATCAATATCTTCTATTTTTAAACAAGTTTGATGATTTTTTCCCTTTACTTGAAAGCAAGTGCAATTTCCCTGATATAGGCAAGCATATGGTTATGCAACAGGGGATAAAACCTGCTCACCCAGGGCTTTGCGTTAGCTCTGGCTAAGCCATCACAGTGCTCTTGAGTGAAAACTGGGTTCTAAGCCATCACCTCCTGCCACTTTCCACGTCAACAGTGCGGAATAACTTGCCAGTGTTCCTCCCCCAAGCACCCTTTCCTCTCCCAATATCTGTGACACCCAAGCAAAGCACACCTCCCAGGCATGCTCAGTTAACACACTTAGCATTTCCGCCGTGCTCCCCCAAGCAGCCCTTTCCTCTCCCAATGTCTGTGACACCCAAGCAAAGCACACCTCCCAGCCATGCTCAGTTAACACACTTAGCATTTCCGCCGTGAGTTTCAGCAAGGTGACTGACAAGTGGAGCTGAGGGGGGCTGGGAATCGAGTAGGATATTTGGACAACTAATGACAAGAAGAGTGATGTCTGGTAGCTGAGGTCATTGTGTGAGCTGCCAGAGTAATGGTATGTTATGTGTAGAGAAGGCTGATACAGCACAAGAGGCTGTACAGATGCAGGGCACCGTCTCTCTGTCTGTCTCTGTCTCTCTCTCATGTGTGCCTACACACAGGTGCTCATACAGGCAAGAGGAAGTCATTGGATCCTCTGGATTACAGCAGGCAGGCATGAGCTACCTATCTTGGGTGTTGAGAACTGAACTTCTGGTTCCCTGTAAAGGCAACAAGTGCTCTTAACCACAAAACCAAGCCATGTCTCCGAGCCATGTTGTTTGTTTTGCTTGTTGTTTTTGAAACTGGATCTCATGTAGCCCAAGCAAGTTAGTCTTAAACTGGGTACATTGGCAAGGAAGACCTCAGTCACCCCTGCCTCTGCCTCCAGAGTGTTGGAATTCCGGGGCATGTCAGAAAACTCTGTTTCTGGAATGGTTCCATGAAGAAGACATTTATTTACTGGTGCTGCCAACATGGAAGTTCAAGGCAGGCCAATGACATAATACACGTGCTGCCCTGATTTACAAGTAACTTCAGTAGTAAGAACTGGGAATGGCAGCAGGAGATAACAGTTATTACCTGAGATGATTTGCGGGCTGGATCACTTAGGACTGTGTTCCCTTGGGCGGCGATCTCAAGAAAAAGTCCCATGCTTGGCAACATTTTGAAAGTTCTCTTGTTTTGAACATGCCTAGAATCTATTTCTGTTTTCTCTAGCAACAGTGTTCTAAACCCCACTCTGATCAGTTAGCCCATGGTACTAACTGATCTCATCATCAGAACTGATGTGAGCCTAGGACACACAACCACCACCATCTTCAGAACTGTGGTGAGCCTGGATACACAACCATCATCATCTTCAGAACTGTGGTGAGCCTGGACACACAACCATCATCATCAGAACTGTGGTGAGCCTGGACACACAGCCATCATCTTCAGAACTCTGTTGAGCCTGGACACACAGCCATTATCATCTTCAGAACTCTGGTGAGCCTGGACACACAGCCATTATCATCAGAACTGTGGTGAGCCTGGATACACAACCATCATCATCTTCAGAACTGTGGTGAGCCTGGACACACAACCATCATCATCAAAACTGTGGTGAGCCTGGACACACAGCCATCATCTTCAGAACTCTGTTGAGCCTGGACACACAGCCATTATCATCTTCAGAACTGTGGTGAGCCTGGACACACAGCCATCATCATCTTCAGAACTGTGGTGAGCCTGGACACACAGCCATTATCATCATCATGTTCAGAACTGTGGTGAGCCTGGACACACAACTACCATCATCTTCCATCTCCCTGAGTTTAGTGTTGGATTGAGAAATGAGAAGATGATACCAGCCAGTGTAGGGTATGCCATCTTGGGCATTCATTGATTTTTCTGCTGAAAAGGGATTATCCCCTATTGGATAATCTTACCAATGTCTTTGTCTGTTTGACTGTCTGCCTGCCTCCCTGCCTGTCTTTCTCATCTATTTCTCTCTCTCTGTCTCTCCCTGTGTTCTGTATCTCTGTCTCTTTTTGTTTGTTTCTCTGTCTCTACCGCTCTCTGTGTTGTGTTGTGTGCATTGTGATTTTAGGTCCATATTACTATTTATCACCTTCAAGGACAGCTTGGTTGAGGTAAACCTATTGGAGAAGAAACAGTCAGAGCTGAGGGAAAGAAAAACACTTCATGATGCTCTCTGGAGTCCTAAACCCAGCTGAGCTGAGCCGGAATCTGTGGCTACTCCTTTGTGTATGCATTCTGCTTAAAAATCTAATCATGGGGAAGACTGAAGAAACAGCACGGCCACATTGCCGGGCTCCCCACTTAATCACAGCCCACAGTGGGGCTGGAAACTGCCGCATGCCTATTGCGTTTCACACAGCCTTCACTCACATTGTCCCGGTCATGAACACCAAGAGCAGCGGGAGTCTGCATGTAGTAGTCCCAGAAAGGCGGAATACATAGAGACAAGGCGAGAAAGTGAAGGTCTGCCATTTTGTGAGCACAGAGCTTCATTTGAGGTGAACTTCTGGAGATGACAAGTGTCCCTCTGCACACCTTGCAATAGTATGAGGAGAACAATAGTATGAGGAAAATCTCACTAGTATGAATGTAGTGAGATCTAAGCCTGAGCATGTGTAAAATGGTAAACCTTGTTCTGTATAGTTACTCTAAACTTCAAATTCTTCTGAATGTATTAGGTTGAAACTGCATGTAAAAATGGTCTTTTATTTATATTTACTCTCATTTGTTTAGTAAGTGAGTACTCGAGGAAAGGTTCTAACTCAACCCTAACTGCCCCAGAGACATGTTAGGTCTCGCAGAATTCCTTGCTGGTCACAGGCCATTTTGCTGTCAATCCTCAGACCCACTCCAAGTTGACACAATATGTCCAGATCAGCATTTCCGCATCGTGTATTCACTAACCAGCCATAAGGGCAAAGGACTAATTCTCCAAACGTTCAGGGTGAGGCCTTTGACTAGACACACTGTCCTCTCCAAGCCAGAGGTCACATGACCTTTGGAGGACACCACACATTCTACTCTTAGCCCCACCCTTACTGACCCTGTTGGTCTTCCTAGCCAACTGTAGCCATGGGTGAGATGGCCCAAGTTTAATTCTGAGTTCATTTAGTAAAAAATCAGGGATGTTAACGCTGCTTATAACATGGAAAGGAGATATGCACTTGCTTATTAAATCAGCCACTATCAGCGTTCATTCTGAACAAAACAATTCTAGTCTTCAAGCTATGGTGATAAGGGATAAAGCTTGCCTCATTTCTCATATCTTAGAGGGTCTTCTGACAATATATTAATGGGTACAATGTTTCCAACACAGACCATAAAGAAAAGAGCGGCAGCTGATTCAGGTAGGGTGTAGGCTGGCAGTCAGGGCCTGGGAAAAAAATCAGAGACACTGCGTCATCGTCATCTTTGTCACAGTCACACCAAAAGGTTGAGTTCCCAGAGAACATGGACAGAAACACAAGACCAAAAACCGACCTCATAGATGAAGAAAATCACTGTGATTGCTTCTCAGGGGAAGAGAAGTGGATGTATGCTTTCTACTTGATCGCTACTTTAAGAGCTCATGCAGCTCCCTTTGAGCACTGTTAAATAAATATAGACCTAGACATGGCAAACAGTGCACAGTCCCCTCTGTGTGAATGATGCCAAGTGGGACCTGCAGACTCAGACCTAGAAAGCAATAATCCAAGAGGCCAAATCACCCTTCAAGTCTCAAAGTTTGTGGGATGCTCTATTAAGTCATGCAGTGAAGATGTCCCAGATCACACTGAATGTACAGCTGAGAGCACAGACTGTGCGGCCAGCCTAGAGACATACTGAATGATTGAATCCTCAGCATGGCATGTTCATTCTTGTCTCCAGTCATCTTAGGGGCGTGTGTGGCACCTAGCACGATAAGCCTTTATCACAAGAGAGATTAAACAACACCGCATCTTTTCAATGAGAGGGCCACGGGGCACGTAAGCTTCATGGGCTCCCTCCCTGGGGATTATAAAGACAGAGGAGATAAAGATTGAAATTTCATCTCTATTTCTAAATTGTCTCATCGCTTCTGTCTACTGTCCTGGGATGCTTTACACAGCCTTCTTAAGAGCTTTAAGGAATGAGTAAATGGAATAAAAAAAAATTCTCATTTTCTAAAAGTCACTGAATTAAACAGGAGACAGCTTCCACACAGCAGGTGAATATCTATCTCTAAAGGCTGACAATAAAATAATCACCTTCATGTGACAGATGTTTGCTCAGAGAGGAGTGATCGCCTGCCTGTCTTGGGCAGGGAATCTATGTGGACATAATTGATACACTACCTCTACAATCCATTAGCTACATAGTGGCAGTAGCAAGGGCTGACGAGCCTAGATCAGGCTGGCAATCTCATCCAAATGTCATTTTTCCCCTCCAATCCCTTTCTATGCTTATTGACATTTTTGTTTTGTTTTGGTCATTACTGGCTCTATGACAATGTGACCTTTCTTTCATGCAATGGTAACTAATAGGACTGCCCTCTACTTCATGGCCATTTCTTCTTTCCTAGGGTTGAGGGAGGCCATGGGCTCCTACTAGTGGCTGGAAAATGAAGCCTAATGCTTTCCAGAGTTCAGAGACTGCTGATGGGCCAGAGACTCTCTTACCAACATGAGGTCTTGGCTGTCTGGTGGGCCAGAGACTCTCTTACCAACATGAGGTCTTGGCTGTCTGGTGGGCCAGAGACTCTCTTACCAACATGAGGTCTTGGCTGTCTCATTGATGCACTGGATCCAGCTGCTGTCCAGGATTAGGGATGCTCCAGCCTGATCTAGGAAAACCATGTAACCTGGTTCATAGGTTTGAGTCTGTGGAAGAGCTCTTCGAAGAAAGTTGTTCCCAAATCCTAATTTGTATATGTACATATATACTAATATGTATATATATATATACATATACATATATATTTAAAAAACAAATGGAGGCTCAGAACAGTATAAAGCACTTTAGTCCTCTTCATATTCATTTTGTTACTAATTACACTAAAGAAATTTATCAATATTGAGCAACACAATTTTCCCAGTACATTTTGTCTATTGCTTCCAAATCTTCACCACAAGTTTGTGATTGGGCATCATCACACCTTGTGAATGAGAATGCCCCCCCCATAGGCTCATATGTTTGAATAATTAATCCTCAGTTGGTGGAACTACTTAGGAAAGATTAAGAGATGTGGCCTTGTTGAAGGGGGTGTGTCATTGGGTGACTCTGAAGTTTCAGGATTGTCCTTAGTTAGCTCTCTTTCTGCCTCCTGCTTGTGGATCAGATGGAAACTCTCAGGGTCACACCTTCCTGCCTGCTGCCATGCTCCCTTCATGGTAGTCAGGAGCTCCAGTCCTCCGGAACCATGAATTTCAAATTAAATGCTTTCTTTACAAGTTGATGCTTTGGTCATGATTCTTTGTCACGGCAATAAAAAAGTAACTAAGACACACCCAACCAAGGATCAAGTATTCAAATATATGCGCCTCTGGGGGCAGTCTCCTTCACAGGGAGTGACATTATCCAGTTACAAGCTTGTGGAAAAGATTTGGAAGCAATAGACAAAAGCTATTGGGCAAATTCTGTTGATGACTTTAATCCTCTCTATATCCATAAAGAAAGGTACTGAGTCTGAGAAAATTTGAAAACTTTGCCAAGGACAGCGTTATCGGCACACAGGAGCATTTGGGTAGAGATCTAGCTAGCTGTTTGATTCTAGAATTCTGACTCTACCTCTTGACTTTAGGAATGCACAGAACAATTTAAAACCCTACCACTCTCATCTCCAGAAAATGATCCCCCCAACATCCACTATCATATCTTCCATCACTAGACATAAGATAAATTTCCAAACATCTGCTGCCCTCCGTACTGTGATAGCCTTTCTCAGTATTTTACAAAGTCCCTCCTAAGGTTAATAGAGGCATTATTGAGCTTAGAAATCATGTTTTATCATATCCTTAGATAATTTGCTTCAGTCATATCATCGGGGCAGTTCATAGGCAAATGTGTTTTTCATAGACATATGGCTTTTCTAGTGGGGACAAGAACAGATGCTTATTTGCCCAGATTTGACAACAGACCAAAGAAAAATTTCCATCCTAATCTAGTTTAGTGAATGTATTAGGGCTACTTACAGGAGGATATATGAAGCATTACAGGAGTGCAGGCAACACAGGTAGTAGCAGCATCAAAAAAGCCCACACCAGTATTAGTGACAACTCATGATAACTGCCACCATGGCACTCCATGTAAGACTTATAGGCAGCTTGATAGATCCAGAAAGTCTCTTCCCCTTAGAGGGAACCCCAACAAATAATTGCTACTGCTTGGATAAACCTGGAGAGAAATCTTGTGCCCCCCTATAAACGCCAGTCTTCTGAGACTTGTACCTTCTATTTACTCCCTGGTCTTAGGGTGTTCCTGCTCCCTCCAGGAGGGAGTGTTTCGGTTTGGAAATCACTCACAACACTGTGGGAAAGAGGGAGGGTGGAGGGGAGAGGATTAGGCTGTGGGAAAGAGGGAGGGTGGAGGGGAGAGGATTAGCCTGTGGGATGGTGGACCTGGGAACACCTCTGTGTGTGTTCAGGAGAACCTTACATCCCGTGGAGACACGATGGTTCCATGTAGGAGCTGCTGTGGAGTCTGGATGCCGTGCTCCATCAAGCATGTCTGTCAGTCCAGGTCTAAGACAGCAAACTGTCTCAGCAATTTCCAGCGAAAGTGCGACAGTTGATCCACTCAAGACTAATGTGGCCTGGCTCTTTAAGAGTGTCTTTCTTAGACTTCTTGGGAGAGACTAGATCAGCCCTGATCCTGGTTCACATTCTGTTGACCTTGACACGTTTTCTGAGTAAGCCTCCTGAGCCTCTGTTTTACATGTGTGTATAAAACACAGCAATGACAACCCGCCAAGCCTATTTTGAGGACAGTAGTCACGTGAATGTTCTTATGCAATACCCAGAACTCAGCGGGCACTGGAATGATGACATCTTCATGTCTTTCTCTCTTTCTCAATCATCCCAACCACTTTTCCTGGCTCACTTGTCTCCTCTGACGTCCCTGCTCTCCCGAAACTTTCTGATCACCATATATTCTCTCTGATATCATACTGTGTTTCCCCTGCATGTGGTAAAGGGGACCCAGGAGAAAGTAAACTAATGGTGGTTTTATTGGCTAGAGGAGATCAAAGAAGCGGGATATGATTGAGGTAAAATAATGAAAGTTGGTTATCTGTAGAAAATCTATGTATGCGGTAGACACGGTTCTCCACGTCTGCCTCTGCTCTCACTCCAAGCAAGTGGAAGCACGGTCTTCTCCACTTCTCTGTGATTGCGGTGGAGTAGAGCCAGGTGAACAGCCAGTGGGTGGCAGGCGATAGAGAAGAGATGGCACTGAACTTGGAGTTTCAGTTACAGGGTCTGCCAAACCTGGTCTTGCTCACCAAAGTGAAGCCTAAGCTATCATGTTAAGGTAGGGCATCGTAAAACAGCAGTGGCCCTGAGGGGCAGAGCACAGTGTGACCCACGATAGATGTACAACGTGAATAACAAGGCAGCGTCTGCTATTGTAAACTACTAGAACTTTGAGCGTGTTTAATATTGAAAAATAATCGCTTATAAGAACACAATGTTACAAAACCTGACTTTCAAATTGTGGCCTAACAAATATCATATTTGTTAATATTTTTATGGGTTTTACTTTGTTTGAGTTTTTTTTTAAGTCCCCCCTCAAAAGAAACAAACAACAAAAAAATGAGAACAACAACAACAGAAACCATTAAATCCTGATTTAATGGATCTTTTGAGGGAAAGCACTGGAATTTTTAATGTGCACCTTGAGCCTTGCCTTGTTGAGCCTTACACACATGAAGACTAAAGTTCAATTCCTAGAGCCATACAAAAAGGCTGGGAGCAGTGTGATATACATGTAATCCCAGCACTGAGGTGGAGGAGATAAGGGGCTCCTGGGACTGACTGGCCAGCCAGTCTAGCACTAAGCTAGAGTGAGTTCCAGGCCAACGAGAGACCTTGTCTTCAGGTAAGAGGACCGTGCTCTTTGTATGACACCCAAAGTTGTCTTCTTCCTAGCTGCCTCATGGACTTGTCCATATGTGAGCACACACAGGCACTTGCTTACATGAACATGTGCACACACATACATGAACAAATGCACCTGCTCACATGTACATGAACACATGCACACAAAGCAAGAGAAAAATAGAAAAAATATAAATTCTTGGGTCCCATCCCAACCTACTGAAACCGGTTCTGCATTTTTAACAAGATCTCCAGATAGCTCTTGTGTGCACCAAGGCTGGAAAAACCCTGATTTAGATGCTAGCTGGACTTGACATTACATGACCTATGACTTTAGAGTTCAAAGTTGATTTCTTTTGGTACTTATTTGTCAATTTTTCTGCTTATTTTATGGGGAAAAAAATCTCAATTTGAGGCCAGAATTGCTTACCATCTCACTAATAACCATTAGTACCCATTTTAGCAAGAAAATGAATTTAGGCAGTGTTGAATTCTGGGAGAGGTGAAGGCGGTCAGACGGAATATAGCAGTGTTGCTTTATTGTCTTTCCAATGGTCGTCTTTCACCTGTGGCAAACAATGCCAGCTTTCTAGATAAAGCAGTGACAGGAAAATTCTCAAACAGGTTGATCTGTAGGCAGAACTGTACTTAAAACAAGCACATAGTGGGATGTATTTGTTTTGATCTTTCCTTTCAGGCTAGGAAATCATTAGTTTGGCATCCCTAACCTCTGACCCCTTTACACAGCAACACCACAAAGCAATGTTCTGTCCTACAGGCTGAGGACGAGGAGAGAGCTCTATCGGATTACACATTTGGGGAAGAAACGGGCATGTTTGGAACGTCCTCTGGAAATTTAGATACCCAGTAGAAAACTTGAAGATTAGTAAATGTCCAGCAATCAAGTAGTTATTGATCTATTGATTTCCTTTGTTTAAAATTGTGTGTATGGGAGAGTTGTGCTGTGCATTCGATCTATGCATAGTTTAGCTTAGATGTGTGCATGGGGCAAGTGTGCATGTGGAGAACAGAAATCAACATCAGGCATCTTTCCTAGACAGCTTTCTCTCTCTCTCTCTCTCTCTCTCTCTCTCTCTCTCTCTCTCTGAATATCTCTTTCTCTCCTTTCTTTTTCTTTCTTTTTTTGTTTTTGTTTTTTCCAGACAGAGTTTATTAGTATAACAAGCCTGGCTGTCCTGGAACTCACTTTGTAGACCAGGCTGGCCTCGAACTCACAGACATCTGCCTGCCCCTGCCCCCTGAGTATTGGGATTAAAGACGTGTACCACAATGCTGAGCATCTTTTGTTTTTTTTTCCTTTGAATTTTTTTTTAATTTTATTTATTTATTAAGGATTTTTGCCTCCTCCCCGCCACCGCCTCCCCTTTCCCTCCCCCTCCCCGATCAAGTCCCTCTCTCCCTCATCAGCCCAAAGAGCAATCAGGGTTCCCTGACCTGTGGGAAGTCCAAGGACCACCCACCTCCATCCAGGTCTAGTAAGGTGAGCATCCAAACTGCCTAGGCTCCCCCAAAGCCAGTACGTGCAGTAGGATCAAAAACCCATTGCCATTGTTCTTGAGTTCTCAGTAGTCCTCATTGTCCGCTATGTTCAGCAAGTCCGGTTTTATCCCATGCTTTTTCAGACCCAGGCTAGCTGGCCTTGGTAAATTCCCGAAAGAACATCCCCATTGTCTCAGTGTGTGGGTGTACCCCTCGCGGTCCTGAGTTCCTTGTGCTAAGCATCTTTTGTTTGTTTGTTTGTTTGTTTGTTTGTTTGTTTGTTAAGACAGTATCTCTCACCGAATCTGAAGCTCTTTGGTTTGTCTAGGCTGCCTGGTCAGTTAGCTTCTGCTACCACCCCTTCCCAGCACTGGAGTTGCAGGCACACAGTGGGGCTCCCAGCTGGGGTGGATGCTGGAGATCTAAACACAAGCCTTCATATTTATAGCAGGCACATGAGCTGAGCTGTCTCTCCAGACCCAGAATATTTCTTTAGCATGCCTTTAAGGTGAACTGACAAATCCAGGGTTTCAGTTGTCATCCTTTTGTTCCTCCACAACCCAGACGCACTACTCCCAGCAGAAGGGTCCCACACCAGCTCTGTCCGATCAGGGATTTCTTAGTTTTCAAATCTGTCAGAGGCAAGAATACCACTGAGCGTAGAATTCTTCACCTTCACCTTCATGAAGCAGGAGACAAAATCAAACCTTGCTTTAAAGCCCCTGCCAACCCCTCCTAGCCCAAGTACTGCCCATTCAAGCAGTTCAACCGCAGGGATGTTACCGATAACGCTTACTGATAAACAGTATCAGAAAGGTCGTGGATAAGATGCCCTGTGCTTGCATCTGTGCATGCCAGTTCTCTATCATTAGGTTAAAGTGGTACCCAGTGCTACCGGGGCCAATGCTGCTTTATTCTTAACATTCTGCTTCCTCTGCAGCTTTAGGACTGTAGAGCAGGAATCATTTTTGCATTATCGGATGCTGCATCCGGAGTATCTCAAACATGTATCCAATACATCAGTCATCAATACTTCTATAATCTGTTTTCTGGAACAAGAAATCCTCATGCCTCTGCCTCCTAAGTGCTGAGGTTAACGGTCTATGCCACCACACTAAATAGTCTTTTTGAGATAGAGAATTCTTCCAGGATGCTCACTTTAAGGGACAAGTGTAAAATAAAAGTGTCACATATCTCCTCTGTCCACTTGGCCTGACTATCTTATCTAGTCTGACCTCATGAAAGACTCTACATTCCAAAGGACATGTCCATACTTTTGACAAACACATCCCGCTCTTCTCGTTTCTGGAACGATCTCTAATGGAAGCAAGAGGAGAACTCTCGTTTATTGTTGTCTGCCCAGGTCCAGCACAGAGCTAGACAATTGCATGAACACGATGACCACTGTCTCTAGAGTCCTGGGAGATCTTCACTTCACAGACAAGGAAAGAAAAGCTAGGTCATAGATGGAAATTCCTTGTAGGTCTTCAAAAACCTCAAATCTTTGAAACGTTGTGGACTCTAAAAGAAACCTGGTCTATTTGAGCTTTGGATCTTGTCTTCTATGAGAGCTGAGGGGAAAATCAACGTTTCCATCACCCTTTTCCCATAGCGGTGAGGTTAAGAGTCATCAAGGGCTCCTCACCGGGAACGAGAACGCTGTTCAGGAGAGCTGGAGCTGGTGCCAGAAACCATCCCATCCAGCACAGCGACACTGCAGAGTCCTGCCCTACCCCACCCTGCGTTTCCAGGGCATAGAACCCAGCTCCTCTGCTCCACACAGCGAGCACGCAGGAGGCTGGAGGCCGCACCTGGAAGCTCAGGAAGGCGGGTGAGTGACCGACCGGGCGGAAGGGGGAGGGGTGTTCAGGAGCGGTGCTAGTCCCCTGTAATGGAAGGGGCTGGGCTAGCCACGTGACTGCAAGGAGGCGGAGACAGGCAAGCTGGAGACCAGACTGGCAGGCGCTGGAGGGGTGCGGAGGGGTTTAGATCTGAATAATTGAGGAGCGATTCAGCAGCAGCCGCTGCCTCCCGTCTTCCTTTACCACCATCACCGCTCCCACCTCAGCTCTAAGTGCAGATCGCCGGCCATCAGCATCCAGGTCATCACCTCCAGCCCCTCTGGTGAGTGGATTCCCCCCTTCACCACAGGCTGTGTCCCTTGAGCAGCCCCTGGTTTCACAACTGGACCCCTGCGAGGAAGATGAACCAGGGAGTCCTAGGCACCCAAAGGGAGGAAGCGGGAACATGGCGCGGTGGTTGAGGGCGACCTACGGGAAGGGGGTCTCTGAAAGAAAGAAGAAGCGAGGTCAGGGTCGCGCGGGCTCCAGCCGGGAATGGGGCCCCCGGTAGCATCTCCGATGTGGGGACACGCGGGAGCTGACAGGCTGGGCGCAGCCTCCACCGCGGCGTGAGCGCGAGGCTGAGATGCTGCGAGTCTGGGCCGCCTGGGTCTCCGCAGCTGGGGCCCATCCTGTCCTCCAAGCCTATGAACGCACCTCGCTGGGGCAACTGGGCTCTCGGCTTGGGACTGAGCCCTTGGATAAAGAAGAGATGTTTTCCGGGCCGCAGTCCCTGAGAAAGGCAGGGACAACAATCTGTCCCTTTACCTGAGCAAAACTCTTCAAAGGGAGCCCGACGCCCGGGAGTAGGCTGGTGCGCCACGGGGAGTATCTGTCCCCAGCCAACCGGGACACCATGAGGCGCTGAGAAGGATGTGACAGGAGAGGTATCCGCGTACCTTGCTGCCCAGAGCTGGAGGCTTTCGTCCGAGCTATTTTGCATCTTTAGCCTGGCCTTTTCCCCGGACCCAAAGCACATTCAATTTCCTATGAATTCTGAGGGCCAGAATAGAGTGGCGTGGCTCTGAGCCTCCTCTCTCCCCCGAGTCACCTCCTCCACCGTCAAATGTGCATTTTATATTACGATCGAGCAGTAAGGTAGAGGCTGCCAAATGACTCAGAAGGGATGGAAAGACAGAGAAAAGATGAAGGAAGGTAGGAGCAGCAGAGCTGTCGCCTCTTCTTAATACTGATCCCGCTACGTGTGTGAAACTCGGTTCATTGAGATCTTGAGTCCAGAGGCTCAAAGGACGTACGCCTGACTGGCAAAGGCAGTATCTGAACTCAGTAGCCTAGGGATGCAGGGATAACCAGCCTCTTCTCCCGCGTCGCGGAGAGAGCTGGGTGCTCAAGCGGAAGAGCTGGCAAGAGGCGGGGTGCTGTCCGTGGTGCTGAAAGTTGCCTGCTAGGAGGTAAATACCCGGGAGCTTGTGGGATCCCCACTTTCTGGCTAGCTTTCCCTGCGACTGCGATATAGTCACCTAAAGGGCGTAGTCTGGTGTTTATCTAGAAATCAAGTGAGAATCCTTTGCCTTCCCAGTTCTCTGCTTCCCCGGGACTTGCTTGAGAGGTTCCCAGCTCTCCTGGGTGGATGAGCAAGGCGCCCCTGTCGTTCCAGGATATGACTTTATAACTCTGGATGATGCCTCATTCTGCCTGACGCAAGTCTTCCGGTCCATACACTGTTGAAAAAGCTGCTAGGGATGCTGTCCTGCTAAGCATTTCTGTGGTTTTTCAGAAACAGAAGCATTGTAAGGCTACAGAAAAACAAGTGAAGTCATTAAAAGGGAGAGAGATTTGTTCTTGTTTGGGGCTATGACTCTGCTCTCCTCTGCACCCTTCTCTCATCACCACGTGTTGTTTACATCCTCCAAACACCAATTTTAATACAGTGTGGGCTTGTTTCTTTAACTGTGTCTTGTGGGTCAGATGAAGAATGGAGGATGTATGTTAAGAGAATATTTATTTGCCGGATACCTACAGTCTGCTAGACAATGTCATCTTTAAACTTCACTTTCCACGCACCACTCTCTTCTAATCCTTTCTTCTTTAATCTGTTCGCCTACCCACTGTCGCTCACTCCCACCCTCCCAGATGCCTTATGCTTGCTACAACTGTTCACACAACTTGAGCTCCAAGTTTCTAGAAACAGGTTGGAGGCAAAACCAATAGGCTTTCCTGGAAGGAAGAGAGCTAGAAGAGTGGAGGGCTGAACCTGGAAATCCACATCTGCTTCTGTATTTCGATTTGTGCTGTTGTATTTAGGGTTACAATAGTTTGAGTATGTAATCGGCACCACTGCTCTAATGAAAGGAGAGGCTGGGAACCCAGAGGAGTCACTCTTTGCGGTCACATGATTGAAACGTTAGTATCTGAATCCTGCAAATGTGTGGCAGAGCCAGTACCCTTCCCACTAAGCCACAGGGCCTGAAATGCTCACCCACGATGCCACTTACCCAGATACCCTTTCCCATCACATCCTTTATGCCACCTTGTGGTGTTCTGGTCAGCCAGGCACAGATGCTACCCATGGCTCACCAGCCTAGATGATATTAGTATAGTGATATACCACAAATGTCCACCATACAGGCACTCCTCTTAGCTACTCTTTCTCTTGGATTTTTCCTCCTCTGGTTCTACCAGTCCAGTGCTGTCTGTCTCTGTGTATCTGAGAGACATAAACCTCCTCAGTGACATGTTTCCTATGAAGCAGTTCACAAATAGGATGGTACTAAGACTGTCCTCAACGTGCCCTTGTTATCTATACTCTCTCTCTGACATCGTCCATTCCCCAAAACTAAGTAGCTCATCATAGCTTCAAAGGGACTTGGAAGAGGGCTCGAAAATAATCTAGGCAGAAATAAAGACCACTGTAAGTGCAAGTACCTATAAAATGCTTTCCATAGGCTGTGCGTGATACTAACTCCTTTCATTTATCATTTCTCGGGGTCTCCCCAATTCTCCCAAGTACAGAAATCATCAGGGGTGGTCCTGAGATTACCAGTCATTCTAGCCCTCTGATATCCCATTCACTTCTCCTTGCTTCTCTTTAACAGCTTGGAGTGAAATTTCTTCAGTCATTGGATTCCTGTAGCCATGGTGATTGCATTGGCGCAGTAAATATTTTTTAAATTCTTCTCTCATATGTTACATCCCAACTGCAGTTTCCCTTCCCTCCCCTCCCCTCAGTTTCCCCCTCATCTTCTCTCTCGTCCAGATCCACACTCCTTATCTCCCCTCAGAAAAGAGCAGGCCTCCCAGGGACATCAACCAAACATGGCATATATATTCTACACGAAGGCTGGGCATGACAACTTGGTAGGAGGAAAAGGGTCCCATAAGTAGGTAAAAGAGTCAGCAACCCCTCCCCAAGCTCCCACTGTTAGGAATCCCACAAGCTAGCTACTCAGCCATAACATATATAAAGAGTACCTAGTCAGACCCCTACAGGCTCCCCGATCTCTGTGACCCCCACAAGTCCTGGTCAATTGATCATGTGGGCCATGTTCTTGTGGTGTCCCTTGACTCCCCGAGCTCTGCCTAATGTTTGACTGTGGGACTCTGCATCTGCTCCCATTGGTTGCTGGATGAAGTCTCTCTGTCTCTTTGATGAGGATTCTGCTAGGCTCTGTTCCCAGAACACTCTGCAGGCAGGACAAACTGTAGGTCAAAAATTTTGTGGCTGGGTTGGGTGTCCCAGTCTCTCCACTTGAGGCTTTGCCTGATTACAGAGGATGGTGGGTTAAGGTGTCCCCATTACTAGGAGTCTTTCCTAGAGTTACTCTTGTAGAGTCTATGGAGTTTTCATTGCAGTAGGTTTCCACCTTACCCCCGAAATGACCCCCCTAATTTCAGCTACTTCTTTCACTCTTTTCTCCCTTCCCACACACCTGATCCCTCCTGTTCCCAAACCCACCCACCCCCAATTCACCTGTGAATTCTATTCTACTTACCCTTCCCCGTGATATCCTTGTGTCCGGACCTCCCTAAGACATCCTTGTCACTTAGCCTTCCTGAGTCTGTGGACCTTAGCGTGATTATCTGTTACTTCACAACTAATATCCACTTATAAGTGAGTACATGCTATGTTTCAGAGTAGGCATTTTTACTGTCATCATCATCATCATCACCATCATTATTATTTTGGTTTTTCAAAACAGGGTACCTCTGTAACTTTGTTTGGAGCCTGTCCTGGAACTAGATCTTGTAGACCAGGCTGGCCTCAAACTCACAGAGATCTGCCTGCCTCTCCCTCCCAAGTACTGGGGTTAAAGGCGTGCCCCACCACCGCTGGGCCACAGAGTAGACATTTTACACTGAATTGATAGTTCTGTCCTGCTCCAAAACTTAGCTTAAAAATTAAAATTCAATCCAAATGACTCTGAGAGGCAAATGAACTCATTACCCCCTCCTTAGAGATCCCCAGATTCCTTCTTATTGCTATTGCCAACATTTTACTTCTGATCCCTCTGGCCCAGTTAAGGCATAACTCATATTAAATTCATATCAAATAACCCCATAAGCCTAAAGATGCTATTGATGGGGTCCTGTGAACCATGATCTTAAACTGTATGGAACCTCTCTGTCCATTATAACTAGCTGCATAGGTGCAACTGGAGCTAAAATATTTTGCAGTCAGTATCTCATATTTCAAGTGCTCAACACCTATAGGTGCCAAATGACTGACTACCTTGTCGGGAAGGGCAAAGCGTTTCTGTCATCGCAGAAAGTTTTGTTGGAAAATACTACTTAAGAAAGTGCTTCTGAAAAATCCTCACAGCAACAAAGGACTAGGTATTGAGAAGAATTAAGGATTTAAGACTCTCGTTGAAGCTTCTGACAAGAAAGGAAAAACACATACTTGTGCTTCCTGTGTCTCTAGCTGCCCAGAGATGGGCAGGTGGGCAGGGTAATCCAGGCAACAAGGAGCTGCATGTCTGCTGAAGGACATGCTCAGCAGTGTGCTTCCTATGAACTCTATGGTTGGCTGGAGGATCTGGTAGCCTTGGCAGTCGGCTTCCTATGAACTCTATGGTCGGCTGGAGGATCTGGTAGCCTTGGCAGTCAGCTTCCTATGAACTCTATGGTGGGCTGGAGGATCTGGTAGCCTTGGCAGTCGGCTTCCTATAGACCCGATGGTGTTTGGTTTGGTTTGGTTTGGTTTGGTTTGGTTTGGTTTGGTTTGGTTTTCTGAATTCCAACTTAGAAGTAGCCTTTCTCTTGTCTAGAATTCAGGCACAACAGCTTGTGTTTCCACCTTACCTTAACAAGTATATTGTGATAAACATGGAAATAACAGATGGCTTGAAGCCAGGAGTGAGTGTGCCAGTTGGTGACATTAATCGACCCTTCCTAGAGCCCCCTTCCTTCATCTGTAAAGCACTGAGGGAAAATAGCCCTCCCAAACAGCTGTGGTGGGACTGAGAGCCAGTTAGAGATAGTTCACTTTCATGGAGCATGGCTGGATGCCATCGTTGATTGTTACATACAGATACGGCACAAACACGGTGGTCCAGGTTTCATGGCTTCTGAGGGCTTTTAATCTTTCATAAGAATGCATTTTGTTTTCATTTTATTTTCATTGAAAATCAGAGCGCTGGATTTGAATGTTTGATTGCTTAGATTTCTGATTGGTTAGGGTCTATTAATAGAAACTGTAGACACTCTTTGTAGTTTAGTTTATTTGAACCTGAACATTTCTCTCTCGGAAAAAAAAAAATCATTAACTAAAGGGCCTTAGTGTTTCCCAAAAAAAAACTGTGGTTACATTACAGATTCAGAAATAACACCAAAAAATAAAATAAAATGTCATGTGGGTATTCCTCAGTGCAGATGGGCGAGAGGGATAATTTAAAAGAAATGGTTTATTACCGGTGACATGAGCTTCAACCCCTCTCATAAGTGAGTGTGAACAGCAATAATTCTTGTTCGTGCATTGATTAAACCAAAATAAAAGGCAAAAATCTATTCTTTCAGCTGACTACTTAGAGCTGCATTAAGTATTCTCGCCTTAAATAGGAGCACTTGCAACCCGGATTCCCTAGCGAAATCTGTCCAGTTGTGAGTGGAGCTTGAGAATCTGGCTCGTGTGGACCCCTGCCCTGCTGAGTGCCTTCCCCTGCCTGCACCTTGCTTGATGCTGTCCGTTCCTCAAGTCAGAGTGCTTTCCGTATGCAGCCGTAGCTTGTTTCACATTCGATGCTTAGTTAGTCTCGTTTAACACGAGGCTAACATGGGGCTCAGATTCACAGAAAATATGCCCATAAATGAAATTCCTCCAGCAGATGACGGCTTTCTTTTTAAAAATATATGTAATATTAATTACTTCTTTAAGAATTTCACATACGCTTGTGATGTGTTCGATGATGCTTACTGCCCCCTCACTCTTACCTCAGCTCCTCATAGATCTACCCACGACCAGCCTACTCCTCCCAACTTAAAGCCCTTTTTGTAAATTTCGCATAATTTTTCATTGTAGTTGTTCTAGCTGTTGTGCACCTTGAAGACTCGGTGAAGCCGCTCTACTGGTCTGTCTGCTATCCTCCTGTCTATCGGCAGAGCACCTAAGAGGTGAAAGTGGAATTGGCGAGCAGGCGTCAGACTCTGGCTGGCCACTTCCTTTCTTAACAGTTCCAGTGTGACAGAGATGAGTGCTGACTTGCGAGATGCTCTGCCAGGGAGCTAGTCCACACTTAGTCCCGGGGGGTGGTCAAGCATGTCATTCTCCGGCCTTTATTACCCATGACATTAGATTACTAAAGAAAAAACTACATTGTGAAAGACGGATAACCCTGACCTCGTAAATCCTTTTAGTTTAAATAATAAGCAACTTTAGTTGAGAGCCAATTATTCAAATAGTACAAAGTGTTTGCTCTGCGGATTTTCAAAAAGGGAGAAATGTTGTTACCTGGGGCTGAAAAGAGCTCAGTATTCCATTTCTGTTAATTAATAAAAGTCTCTGATATTTTTATATCAAAGGAAAAGAAAGTTGATAATTTAGCTCTGACACTGTTCTTTCGAGTAGGCCGTCATTCGGTTAATCAATACTGTAATTGAAAGTGGTCTTGTCCTGGCACAGAACCATGGTGGAAAGGGTGCTTGAAAATCTCATAGCCTGGCACGTGAGCACTTAAAAAGTATTCGTTGGACTCAGGTCATTATTTATATACTTACTGACCATATACTCAGCTAGCCAACCCTCTCTCAAGAAATAAAGTTTTGGGGCTGAGGGCACTATTCTTGCGGAAGACCTGGGTTCAGCTCTCAGCACTAATATGGTGGCTTACAGTCATTCTTAATGCCAGTCCCAAGGAATCCCACTCCCTTTTCTGACATCTGCAGGCACCAAGCACAAACATGGTGCACAAACATACATGTGTGCACAGACATACATGTAGGCAAAACATTCCTATACATAAAATATAATCAATCTATTTTTAAAAAGAAAATAATATTACTCAGGCTGAGGGGGAGGTTCCATGAGTAAAATATTGACTGAACAAGCAGGAGGGCTGCATTTGGGTCCCCAGGATCCATCTAGAAACCCAGCATGGTGGCATGTGCCTGGGTGCTATCCCAGGGCTTGATGACCAGCTAATCCAGACAATCAGTGAATTCCCAATTCAGGAAGAGATTCTATCTCAAAAACAAAGATTTTTCAAGAGAGAGATATGCCAACAACCTCCAGCCTCTGCCATGTGTGTTCTCGGTACACACGCATGCGTGCGCCACATACACAGAACCGTAAGTGAATGTTTGCATAACATAAGCTTTTTTTTTTTTTTTGGTTTTTAGAGACAGGGTTTCTCTGTGGCTTTGGAGCCTGTCCTGGAACTAGCTCTGTAGACCAGGCTGGTCTTTAACAAATAAAATAGGATGCAAACGTAGAAATCCACATTTCACTCTGAGTTCCCTAGCCCCTCAGTGGGTCACAGGAGGGAATAATAGCCAAGACCGATGGCTCCTGAGAAATGCCTTGCTGACGTCCTCAAAGGACAGGGGACGTGCCAGCCACTGGGTCTTGGATTGACAAGGCAGCTTCATAAGCTCAAAGCGTAGATCAAGTAGTGAGTCTTTTCCAACTTTCACTGTCACTTTTCCTCTTTGACTTGCCATTTTCTTGAGAGGACATTGGGTCAGAAGAGTGACAAGAAGAGCTATTGTTCTGAATTCAGAAGCACAGTGTGACATAAAGGTATGGGCATTAATCGGAGAGCCCGACAGTCTGATGGAGCATAGGAGAGGATCCTTTTTCAGGAAGAATGAGGCCTGCTTTTAAGGGTGTTCACTGCAGAGACAGAGACAGAGAGACATAGTCTAGTCTAGCTCATCAACAAACAAGTGCTCACAATTAATTGATTTCCATTTTCCAAAGAAAAAAATACTCCTACCCAGCAAACCAACTTACAGACGAGCAGGCTGGTTTCCAGCGCCCTTTCTTTGTTTCAGATGCTTCCCCTGCCCTTTGTTTTAGCAACAAATAAAAATCAACTGGACCCAGGTATTGAGCATTTTGCAGACAGAATGATCATCCTTACTTGTCTTCACTGATTGTTTAGCCAAGATTTTATCCCTACCAAATTATCATTATACTGATATTTGTAACTCCACACAATCTAGCTTTCTCACTTTATACCCTCGGAAATTTAAGCTAAACGCGATCACCTAAGTCAACAGCAGAGTAGAAGCAAGAACCAGGGCTCCTTTCTCTATGCCCACTTCTCTTGAAGCATCATGCATCTTCCCATTTGTCATGACAGCTCATTTAGGCAAGTTTAGTTCCTTCTACTAAACTTTTACTTTTTAAGTAGAAAGTGGAAGGGTTGGATTTTAGCTATTCTCTCTCTCTCTCTCTCTCTCTCTCTCTCTCTCTCTCTCTCACACACACACACACACACACACACACACACACACTCCAGGTATCATGGTGTGTGTGTGTAGAGGTCAGAGCATTGTTCTCTCTACATGAGTTCCTGGATTCTAACTCAGGTGCCTTTACCCACGGAACCATCTCACTGACCCTGGAAGTATTGGATTTTAGATAAAACTAAGGACCAAGGACTTCAATAATTCATACTCTGCCTTTTGATACATACAAAATCAAAGGTCATGTTTTCATATAATTATTATTAGAAGCATTGACATCCCATACTAATTCTTTACTGAATAAGGGCGATAATGATAATGTTGATAATGATAGCAATGCTTATTTACACTTACTACAGCCCTAAAAGAATAGAATCCCTAGTGTAAAGTGAGTAAAACTAGATCCAAAAGTAAATAGCCTCTCCAATTTCATATATCTAACACGCTTGTGCTTTTTAGGCTACATTGCCCCCTCCCCACAAGACCATGGTTCTCTCAAACAACTGATCTGTGTTACTGTGCGCCTCTCTACATCCAATCACCTTCTCTGGGGCATCTATTCTACCTTCATTTTCTAGATGGATAAGCAATCAAGGAAGTCTATGGAGTGCATGTCTGTGGTCTGATGGTGGTGTGAGCATCTTCCATGTCTTCCTGGGAGAGGGCATAGCCTTTTACAAATTGTTGCCGTAGCCCAGTTGTTTCAATGGCTAAGCCGTGTACTTTGGCGCTCCACAGTCTCCTTGTGACCTGAGACTCCTCTTGTGCTTTCCCTCTCGAAGTGTAGACAGCTGCACCACGAGTCCCTGTGAGAGGAAGTACAGGAGCTAGCACTGTCTGTGCTCCAAAAGGCAGTCCTGACATCTTCAGCACCCAGTGGAATCTTCCAGCCTCTGCTGAGAGTAACAACCTAGACAGCGTTGAAGGCAGAGCACAAGATGTCCTTGAAAGTCATTTCCTAGAGTTGGACTTGGTCAAGAATAAAACTTGCCACTAATTTAGTCATAACCGAGACATGAGACACGACTCAACTTTGTGGCTGTGAACTTCAACATGTTCTGTATTTGTTAGTGGACACTCAGCAGTTAATGTGGCAAGTCAACCAGAAGGCTCTGATGGGACATGCGCACATGTGTGTGCGTGCGTGTGTTTTGTAACTTAGTAAAGAAGCCCTGTGTCTCACCGTCAAGTTGATTAGAGGATCATAAGCCAACTTGTCTGTGTGGCTTTTAGCTCCTTTGGGGATGTAAGATGGTCTGTGTATCAGAAGACCTGGTTTCCTTCTCAACTTCAAAATGTCCTGGCATCACTCAACTTCTTCAAGAGTTAGGTTTCTTTATCTTCTCGGAAATGGTTCAGTCACTAAGGTGTTTGGCAGGTGGGCATGAGGCCCTGAGCTCAGTCCTTACACCCTAGATAAACGCTAGCTGTGATGGCATGCACTTGAATTCCAGTGCTGGGGAGCAGAGGCAAAGGATCCATCCCTAAAGCTCAGCAGCCAGCGAACCTAGCCAAATCAGGGAGTTGGAGAAAAATGAAAGACTATCTCAGAAAACCAGGTGGAGAGTGTCCGAAGAAAACACGTTGGTTGACCTCTGACCTACACATGTAGGCGTGCACACACATACACACACAAATATACACATACACATAAATACATACACACTCACACACATGAGATCATAAGATCTGTCCCTCATCTTACAAAAATAGACCAATGAGAGCAACTGATAAAGCTTCTTATAGACTTATGAAACCTATAAAGGTTTTGTAATGAACTCTGAAGTAGAGCTGTCAATTAAGTCAATGCCATTAGAATTGAGAAAATCTAGGTTCTAAACTTGCTAGTCCAGGAAGTTGTGCTTGTGTGGGAGGCTTCCTGGTTTCTCCTAAAATCAATAGCTCTCAGCCTGGGCAGTGCTGTCTCACTAGCAAGTATTTTTAATTTTCATGGACACTCTCTCTTAGTCACTGTTCTTTTGCTGTGAAGAGATGCCATGACTAAGGGAACACTTAAAAGAGAAGCTATCTAATTGGGCGGCTTGCTTATAGTTTCAGAGGTTCAGTCCACTATCACCACGGTGAGGAGCATGGTGGCATGCAGGCAGATGTGGAGCTGGAAAAGTAGTTGAGAGCTGCATCCTGATCTTCAGGCACAAAGAGAGACTGGGCCTGGCATGGATTTTTAAAACCTCATAGCCCCACCCCCAGTGACACAGTTCCTCCAAGGACACACCTCCTCCAATGAGGACACATCCCTAATCCTTGATGACTAAGCATTCAAATATGTGAGCCTATGGGGCAATCTTATTCAAATCACCACAGAGACTAGCAGAGAGAATACACTAAGCATGGTACACTGTTCAATACAAGTCTTCAAAATAAGACTTGTTCCATGCAAAACGCTAGGCACACTCTCCTCCATCACAAATACTGTTCAAAGCTCTGTGGTGCTGGTGGTTCCCAAATCATCAGTTGATACAGAGAGACTTTACTCTTGGTCTCCTCCCGGAGTTGAGATCCTTCCATGCGTGTATAAAATTTAAACAACTCAGAAGCTTTACCAGGCTCCCAGTGATTTTACTAGGAAATTAAAAAAAAAAATGTGAGGGTCAGAAATCAGTGTTTTTAAAATCACCCTTAGGACTGATAAGATGGCTCGGTGGGTAAAGGCACCTGCCACCAATCATGACAACCTGTACTCAATCCCAGGGACCCACGTAATGGAAGGAGAAAACTGACTTCTAAAAGTTGTCCTCCAAGCCTACGCACGTCATGACACGTGTGAACTCAAACATACGTGTGTGCACAAGTGCACACACACACAATAAATGAATGTAACATAAATTTTACAAAAATAATGAAATCGCTTCTAAAAGCTTCTATAAGAAGCCCTGTCTGATTTCAATAGAGTCAACATCGTAATACATAGCACACTGTGAGGCCTACATGAAAGGTTTGGATTTAGGACCCAAAACAGTAGGTCATATTTCTGAAAAATGCTTTCTTTACAGATTATTGAAGAAATATTGGGTTATGGCTTTTCTTTATGATGCTTGGAGTCAGCTAGGAAACCGAACTTTGGACCCCTCCTTCCAGACTCCAGTAGCGATCTTCCAGAGGGACAGGCATGAACCTTAGCAGCTGTGTATACATGCCACATCCTATAACATGTTATGAACAAGTTTCTGAAAACATCGGCGAGCAGGTCACCTTCTCAGAAGACATTACAATTGTTTTAAAGTTTGGGTGATTTGTATGATCTTCTCCGGTAGATAAGGGAGAAGGAGACCTCTGGGGAAACAGGAACCATGTGAACGTGAGTGTGTGCACAGCAATGACACGCGTGTGTACTAAGGCACAGCCTTGGGAACGGCAGCAGATCCTACTGGAAGGAGTCTAGAGAGAGCTGACTGTGACTAGGGTGGGCTCATCAGGTCGGCTGGAGGTTATCTTTGAATAGGGTTTTTAATAACTTGGAATAGGTCAGGCCCCTGGCTATTCCCAGATGAGAGCGTTCTCTTCAGAAATGCTTCTCTACCCCCAGCTCACATACTCACCTCTGCTTCTTTGCTTCAGACTGATAAGGATTCCAGAGGCACAGCCTGAACAGACGGCATCTTAATCTCTGGTGATTCAGTAAATAACATGATGTCTGTGCTTGCGTATTGATGATCACAGCCCTTTTTCTAGATGAGAGAGCCTTCAGAAAGATGAAGCAGCCTGTGCCCGAATACAGCAGACACAGAAGCGCAGATCCCAGAGCTCCAGCGCAATTTGTGACAGTTAAATTCATCACCATCAACATAATTCTAATAATTTCTCTCTGCAGTCAGTTCAGTCTGTGTAGACTTGGGATTCTGAGATCAGTTTTTCTTACTCTCCCCTTTCTTTCTTTGCTACTTTTCTTCCACCTATAAGCCAACCCATGTCCAATATAAATTATCTAAGCTAACAAATTCACTTTACAAGAATAAGAACCAAGGCCCAGAGAAAGGAAGCCATTTTCCCACCTTCTCATAGTTAAAGCAGGGTGACAGCTAAAATCTGTCTCTCCTAAGGATGGCACATTTCCCTCCATAACAAACTGCTTTAGCCCAGGCCGAGAAGGCAGTGTTTTCTCAGTTCCGAATCCCCTTTCCTCTCACTACCCAACCCTCTCAGGATGGATGCGGATGCTGAGCGCATGGTGTCTGGAGGTTCATGCAGAACCTTGCCATAGTGCCTAGGGCCTCTTAGCCACCATTCTGTACCACGCCATCCATCAAATAAGGAAGCTGATTAGGAAAATGCTTATAACGCATCTGGCGTATTGGGTGTGTGGAACTAAGGCTACATCATTGTATGGCAATCAGCAAAACTAAAGAGTATTCATTCACAAAGAGAAAGAAGTCAGGGACCACAAGAATCCAGCAAGGGTCACACAAAGTCATGGTGAGGTTATTAGAGATCAAAAGTTAGGTGATAGAGTAATTTTTATAGTGATCAAGAAAGAGAAACAAGACGAGCAAGATGTTTTACCTGAATCAACCAGCACAATGCATTTCATTTCGTATATACAAATTTATGCTGATAAAAGTTCTCTGACCCGTGACACTAATATCTTACCTAAATGACTTCCGAGGAATCCTTTTAAAATTTAGATTATATTTCAGTAAGATTGCATTGAAAAGAGAAGTGTTAGAGAGAGAACAGTAAGAAATTTTTTTTAATTAACTTGTCAGGCTGGTCTTGTAGGGTGAGACCTGTCTCAGAAACTTATTATGTACAAAAATTCTTCTCAATCAGTCCTGTCAAGAGTGATCCCCCAGGAAAGTGCCAAGCCCTGGAGACTGACTTGTATATTACTAGATGCTGATCACAAATGGGGTGTTGTCATGGGTGCTGCCAAGGATTGTTGATCGAAATTTCTGTCCCTTCCAGTTCTGCAGCTGTTCAGCCCAAAGAAATACAAAGATGTCTACATTAATTATAAACTTGTTGGCCTAGTAGCCCAGGCTTCTTATTAATTAATTTTTACATCTTAAACTAGCCCATTATTCTTTTTTTAAAATATTTATTTATTTATTATGTATACAATATTCTGTCTGTGTGTATGTCTGCAGGCCAGAAGAGGGCACCAGACCTCATTCCAGATGGTTGTGAGCCATTATGTGGTTGCTGGGAATTGAACTCAGGACCTTTGGAAGAGTAGGCAATGCTCTTAACCACTGAGCCATCTCTCCAGCCCTAGCCCACTATTCCTGTCTACATTAGCCATGTGGCTTGGTATCTTTATCAGCTAGACAGTCTCATCTTGCTTCCCCCTGCATCTGGATGACAGCTGTAGACTGACTTCTTCCTCTTCCCAGAATTCTCCTGTTCTCATTGCCCCGCCTCTATTTCCTGCCTGGTTGGCCCACCTCTACTTCCTGTCTGGCTACTGGCCAATCAGCATTTTATTAAACAAGTACAAGAAACAAATCTTTACAGTGTAAAACCATTGTCCCACAGCAAAGATTCTCTTCCTAGGGGTTGAAATTGCCTTGTGACACAACTTCAGAACTAATGGCGCTTCATGCATAAGCATGAAGAAGCCATCCAAGAGGCTGGGTGCTTCCTGCGAGGAGGCGTCTCCTGCACTTTGGGCTGGGTCTCAGTGTCCCACTTCAGAGGATACTGTGAGCTGACCTTGCTCTGATCCAACTTGGGTCAAGCTTATCCGGTCAGACACCTGCACATGGACCCTGACATTTGAAATTTAATATCAAAAACAACCGTAGGCTGGTAATGACTCATCTTCAAAATGCAGATGGCAGTGACTCTTTTGTGGTTTAAAAAGAATCAGACAACACAGTTACTTCTAAAACAGGCCGAATAACAAATTTGACTATTTTTATTTTGCCCTTGTGGTGACCAGTTATCCTGATCCCTAAAAGGAATACACTATGCAGACAGTCTGGGATTGATTTTAGACTCTGTCCTAGTCACGATGCCTTTGACACACTTCCCAGTCTCAGAATGCAGAGGGAGAACGTATCTGAATGAGTATAGAGCTGTGCCAGAAATAAATCCCTAATATAGACAACTGAAATGTGCCACTATAGAGATCAACCGTTTAAATAGAAGCAAGACATTTTTGCTTCAGTACAGTCTTAGTGCGTGCATCCCAAGTGTATTCCGACCATCAGTTACACATAAACACTACGGTGCTGCCACAGTGCCTGCCAGGGTAGCATGTGGGAGGCTATGGCAGGAAGATATGAATTAGAAGTCGGCCTTGCTACACTGTAAAATCTCAGATCAACAATAAATAAATAATACCTCACGACCAACGGAACATTGTGATGTCATCACTTCATGCGTGTAACTTCACGATGGCCCGAAACTGAGTGTTCTTAGAGTCGAGAACAGCTAGGCAGTTATGTCGTCATACTTCTGATTAGCTTAGCAATTACATTCACATTGACTCATTTCATCTCTGAAATGGGCTTTGCTGTTTCCATTCACAAAACAGAGTATCAGAGAGTTTAAAAGATGAGGGTAAGGTCTAGCGCATGAGTGAGGGTCGGATGCTTGCCATGTTATCAGGGGCCTCAGCCCACCCGTCTGTCCTTCCCACCCTAGGTTTGAATCAGCTCTGAAACAGATCACCCCGAGGGTAGCTCACTGAGTACAGGAGCAAAAGAGTAACTTACAAGCTTATTGTTACCTTAGCAGACAATTAGACTCAGTTTTCCAAAGATGTGGTGTGAAACTTTGGGCAAGCTGCACTGTTTCTAAGACTCAAGTCACTTCATCTAGGAAAAAAAACCAATCTGGTTTTATATTTATTCATCCATTAAATCGTCTTTAAAAATGAAGCGACCATGGAGGACAAAGTGTCGATAAAACAGGAGCCACAGTCCATGGCATTTTTGCTGAAAGGAAACATAACATGAAATCCCAGTCCCCCAGAATCTGTGGAGGAGGACATCCACAGTTCGTGCTTTTGGTGCCATGTCTTAATCGGGGAGGTGTTTTAAATTCTCCTCGTGCAACTGCCAAAGAAAGAGTCGGGACTCCCAAAAGCAGAGACTTGGGGCTCAAGGCTCTTACAAGCAGGATTTGTGGAAAATAGATTTTCCCATAACTATCAGTAGTGTGCACTGTCTTTAGACTCAACTTCCTATTTTAGAAGCTCACAATACATTCATATGCACCAGCAACTCATTCCTTATAGGCAAAGCAAGAGCTCGACACAGAAGACAGATGAGCGTTGGTGGGAGATTGGTGGCAGTAAGCGTACTCAAGCAAAGAGTCAGGAGTTTGGGATTTGAAAGGCCATTTTGTTTCATTTACCAGAACCCTGAGGTTTCATCTGGTGGTAGAGCGTACTGTCAAGAAAATGTTGAGTGAGCGTCTTCATTTCGTTTCCTGTTGATGTGATACCATGCTCTGACGAAAGCAGCGGCATCAGGGAGCAGGCTTTATTGTGGTCTGTGGTTCAGATTACAGTCCACCATGGTGGGGAAGTCATGTCAGCCAGAACTGGAGGGGGCTGCTCCCCTCGCCTCTGCAGTCAAAACGCAGACAGGTAGCAAGGCCCACTTGCTCACCCTCTCTGGTAAGCAGCCCAGGATTCCCTGCCGGGGAATAAGTGGTTTCTGACACAGTTAAGATGGCTCTCCCACATCATTTAGCAAACTCAGTATATTCCCCCTCAAGCATGCCCATAGGCCCATCTTCTGAGTGACCCTCGTTGGCAATTAGCACCCACCATCAAGGCAAAAGACCAAAGAACTCTGAGTCAACAAGTACGGATAGGAGAGACTGCATTCTTTCTGCAATGCCTTTCCTTGAAGGGAAGAGGGGGCCCCTCTGCTGGGCAGTGAAAAGGGAACGTGCTTGCTATCCTCCCCCAGACAAAGCTTCATAGCATCTTGGACAAGTACACATGAGTAAATGGGTAAACGGCCAGCCCTTCTCAGTAGCCAATCATTCCATTTGTTGCCAATTTCCAGAACTCAGCTGTGAGGCCACCATCACGAAGCCATTAACTAATGGATTTTCCCTTACAATGCCTGGAGGCCTCATTTGTAAACAAGAGCCATGGGGACTTTCAAGGTGATTTTCTCTTCAGGCTAGGCACATCAAAGCTTTTTTTTTTCCTCTAAGCCCAAGAACAAACAAAAATCAAAAGGAAACCACTGTCAGGAGAAAATAAGCTCATTTCCAGCCAGAGCCCACGTGGTGGCTGGGTGCTCACACAGGGCCAGGTTCTAGCCAGGAAGCCGAGTGATAACATCCTGATGGATTATTTGAGCACCACTTGTAGCAAGCTTGTGAGACATCACCCAAGATCATCACTTTGGACTCACTCTAAATGTTAAGGCGAAACTCTCAAGGTATTTCCTTTCCTTTTTAAAGACTTGTTTTTAATTGTGTGCATGTATGTGCAACTGTGTATGAGTGTATGCTTGTAAGTGCAGGCACCCGTGGAGGTCAGCAGAGGGCAGCAGAGGCTCTGATTGTCAGCAGTTGTGAGCAACCCTACATCAGTGCCTAGAACGGAACTCAGGACGTGCTCTTAGACACTGAGCCATCTCCCCAGGCCTCTGCTTTATCTTTAAATAAAATATAGTGTAGTACTTGTCAGAATTTACTGTGGGTTCAGCTGCTTACAGGTATTTATTTAGATGGGTGTTTCATGGCAAGCTCAAAGGCTATAAGACTAATAAAACTCACATCTCCAGGTCCTGAAATTCTAACTAATGTGGCAATTCTAGAAGCATGTCAAGGAGGTCTGTGGCTGGAGGGTGTCAGCAGACTCTGACAAGAGTGAACGAGATGAGGCAAGAGCCTAGGAACAGTCAAGGCAGAAGAGTCAGCTGAAAATGGTGCAAGAGAATGAATGTTTTCCATCTTGTAGGACTGGAGGCCGCTGTGTCTGTGTCAGATAGTGGTGGACCATTTACCCACATGTTTGAGAAGAGCCCCAAGGCTGTCAGAAAGCCAAATGGCAGCAGGCCCCTTCCATCCTTGACTTTACAAGGAGACCCCTTTCTCTCTCCTCTCAGGAGCCACTCTACTTAGAGAGGAGTTGGAGAGGATGAACGGAGCTGCAGAGAGAGAAAATAAACACGAGCTTGGCATACCTAGAGCCAAGGTATGCCAAAAAGGTGGAGCTGGTTAGGCTCCATCTTTTTGCCCTCCAGTAAAGAGACAACAGAAACCTCTGTCTCCCTGGTCCTAAGATTACCCATCTGCAGGACAGGAAGAGAGCCGCATGTCTCTCTTTCCAGCTGGGAAGCAGCACATTACTAACTGAAAGATGCATCTTCCGGATCGTGTTCCCTTCAGCTCCGTTCCATCATGTGCCAGAGCCCCTGGGGACGAGCTGGCCTCCATTTCCATCTCTAGTCTTCTCTTCTTGCTTTCTCCCATGACTTCCTTACTGCAGTAAGGTACTTCCTCCTCTCCATGTTCTTCTTCATTTTCTACCAACAGCAGGGAAGAGGCTGCTCCGTCAAGGCAAGAAGCTGGGCCTGTGTTCTCTACAGGACAAAGCCAACACCACTCAGTAGCTGACCCCAGCCTGGTGCTAGCAAGGAAAAGTGAAACCCCCATCTCTTTTGACTTAATTGCGTAAATGCCCTTTCCTTTAGCCAGCTGCAGGTTCCCAGGGTCTGGACAGCTCTCCTCACTGCTTAGAATCCTACCAAGATGACCATTGTCGCTCCCTTTTCTCAGGAAAAGAGGGGACTGATGTATGCAAGTTGTATTCTAGTTTACTTGGACACAAGCAACACACGCGCGCGCGCCCACACACACACACACCAGGAAATCAGCACACACACACACCAGGAAATCAGCACACACACACACATGCACACACCAGGAAATAAGCAACACACACACACCAGGCCCTAGCTCTCTTTCTGCAGCGGCCTTGTCTGACTTTGGCCTGCTCGGATTCAACAGGGCAGAAGAACCATGGCTCCTCACTCTCAAGGAATGGGTCGAACTCTGAGCCCACAGTGATGTCTTCTGCTCCCTATTCCACAATGGCACGGGAGAAACTGCTCACCCTTGTCTGGCTCATCCACCCTGGGGTCAAGGTCAAGCAGGGTCTCCCCAGCCTTCCTGCATCTTCCCCCATCTTATTCCCAGCCCCACTTCCCAAACAGTGCTTGGACGCCTGCCTTCCTTCTTTTTTTGGAACTAGCTCTTGTAGACCAGGTTGGCCTCGAACTCACAGAGATCCGCCTGCCTCTGCCTTCCAAGTGCTGGGATTAAAGGCGTGCGCCACCACCGGCCGGCTCTGCCTTCCTTCTTATGCCAGTCTGGTTCTCTCTCCTGCTGCCCACAGAGTGGAGGAGGATAGAGGTTTCCTCCTAACAATCTAAGGTTCTGCGGGAAGAAACAGATTATTGAGTGTTGAGGAATTCTTAAACTAAAGCACTGTGCTTGGTTCCTGAGATAGACCAATGGGGAAGAGTGCACTGCTGAACAAATGCTTTGTAAATTACACGTTGCACTAAAATTAGGGCCAGCCTGGTCACCTAGAGTGATGTTGGTGTCTGTCCTTGTTTTGCTTCTGATTCTGGGATCAAATACCCTGATAAAAAGCACCTTGGGGAGCAAAGACTTATGTCAGCTCACAGTTCAGGATCGTGGTCCCTCACAGTGGGAAAGTCACGGACACAGGCTTGGCATCTGGTCATGTCACTTCCACAGCTCTCTAGGGCCCCAAGCTGAGAAATAGTGCTGCACCTTCTGGGACTGGGTCTTCCCCCATCAGCTAACAACCAAGACAGTGTCCCCACAGACTTGGCCGACCTACTCTAGGCAATCCTCATAGAGACCCTCTTCCCAGGAGTTCTAGGTTGTGTCAAATTAAAATAATGATAATAATAATAATAAAATAATAATAATAATCTAGCCATCCCAGTGTCTTAATCTAGAATGTACCAAGCATTTCATACCCATTACATGAACTGGGGTAATAACCCTATGGGGTGGGAATTGTCACCCTCAATTTTCAGAGAAGAAAACTATGACTTGGGGGTAAAAAAACAAAAAAGACCTGTAATCAGGTAGGCAAGGCCGAAGATCTTGTTTCAGAGATTGTATAGGCCAACACACAACCATCATAAAACAAGACCAAAACCAGAAAGTCAGAAGAAGATTCCTGCCTCAGGAATTCTAGGACCACGGCCTCTAACTAGCAGTGTGACCCTGTATGCACAGGGTTTACACTTCCCTGTCTGTGAAATGAGATCACCAGGCCTGGCTCCAGCACATCTTCTGGGTCTGTTTCCTGGGCTTGAAATGAGATTGTCAAATCTAATTATTCCTCTCAGCCCAGAACCTGAGAGTCTGTGGTCTCTCCATTCGCTGCGTGCCTCCTCCACGGGCCACAACTATCCTCAGCGCTGCAGATTGCTACCAGGAAAAGCCATTCACACTGTTGGAAATGGCTCAGAAATAATTCTGCTCTCCAGAGAGAGCTTGTCACTCCTACAACTGTGGCTATCCACTGCTCGGGCTGTCTTTTATTCCACTGCTTTTCAGTGGCTCTCTGATGACTTTTAAGGGGCTGTGCTCAGTACTCGTTACTCATGTGTTTAAATGAGAGAGAAGAATATCACACTCACAAAAACCTTTTACACAAGAACCTACTATAAGACCATGTGGATGATAGATTGAGTTGGGATTCTCAACAGTCAGGAGTTCTTCACTTAATAAAGGGAATCCCCTGGATTCCCACCCATCACGTGATGATAGCCAGTTATGAAGACAGATAGCAGAGCTTACACTGGAAACAGTCCTGATAAATGCAACTGAAAGCCAGGGAGAGCGAGTGGTATTTAATGTGAAAATATGATGATCTGTTTGCAAAAGCTTGCATTATGCACAGATTCGGAAGTGGTGTTTGTTGAACTAGTGCAAGCACATCCTTTGTGCAGCAAAAGGCTCACAGTAGAAATCTGTTCGACACACAGAGTGGCAAGAGAGAGCAGGGAGGGAGAAACAAGATGGGAAAGTGAGCATTTCTGCTTACAGAAGCACCGGGGTGGCACGATGCCTTTTCTAAATGGAAAGGTGTTGGGAAGAGACAGAAGGACATCTGATAGAGCTCTTGGCGTTAAACAATCAAAACGTGCCTTCTAAACCACCTAGAGTCAGAGAATGGCGTGACTTGTCAAGGAGACATCTGCATTCTCATGTTAACTGAGCCCTGCCCACAACAACCAAAGAGACAGAAGTAACCCAAGGTGATGGAAATAATTCCACCAACTGAGGGATGACACCGAAAATATGGTCCACTCACAACTGAGAATCCTCCATGCCTAAGAAGAGTGAAACCTGCTACTTGCAGCAACGTGGCTCGCACTGGAGGTCCCTGTGTGACACGGGAGATGTCAGGTACAGAAAATGAGTCACATGCGCTCTCTCTCATAGGGGACCTCAGAACAAAGAAGCTGAGCATTGGAGAGTGGCTGCCAGAAGCTGGGGAGGTCTGCACAGGAGAGCCAAGTCTTGAGCAGCGGGTATGAATTTAGACTTGAAAGGACAATGTCATGCGGTGCTGTTGACTAGGGTGCTTACAGGCGATCGTGCACTGTGTATTTCGGAATGCTGAGCGGGGAGCCGACGAGATGGTTAAGTGGGTAAAGGTGCTCGTCACCAAACCTGATGACCTGGGTCCAATTCCTAGAGTCCACAGGATGGAAGAGAACCAACTTCCATAATAAGTCATCCTCCAACCTCCACACACGTACCATAGCCTGCACACATACAATAAATAAAGAAACGTAAAAATAAATAAGTAAAAACTGGAGGAAAATTTTGAATGTTTTTAATATAAGTGAATGATAACTATTTGAAGAGTTACATATGGTTAATCAGATTCAAACATTAAACACCGTATACATGCATTAAAATATCACAATATCCCATGAATACTTATAAATTGTTTTATGAGTCAAATAAAGAGAAGTTGAAAAAAATATATAAAAGGAGATTCTTTGGTCAACATATTAACTATTAACAGGTCATGACAAGCAAAAATTATGTTTCTTATTTCTTTTCCCCATGGTTTGGGGATGACTGGGGATCAAACCCTCGGCTCAAGCACTGTCTGCCACTGAGTTGCTTCCCTGGCCTAGAAACATCTCCAGCGAAGCTGAATGGTGCTAGGATAAGGCTTTCCCAGGGAGGGTCTAGAAGTCCTGTCACTGCCTCTGTAGTTTAGTAACCCAGAACCCCCAAGTTGAGAACAGCTTACTGAGAACCAGGGAAGTCGCAAAGCTCAGCTTCCTATCTCTGAAAGTGTTTGTTCCCTTGTTTATCATGATACACTGTGTGAGACTGGACTCCTTGTTAATGAAGCCAACCACAGTGGGGCCTCCCAAATCCGAGAGATTAAAGGGGAAGCAGAGGTGATTGGCAGGTCAGTCTGTTTGTTCGTTTTCTATGCAGTGGGTTATTGTTGGATATGCAGGACAACAGGGGGTTACACATGGCGTATGTGGGGTTCAGAGGACAACTTTCAAGAATCCTGGCATCTGGGGATTGAACTCATGTAATCTGGCTTGACCTAACACACTTTTGAGCCATACTGCCAGCCGTATTTGCTTGTTGTTAAACCCACTCACTGGAATTAGGAGTTTTTGATGACTGGACCTTCATTAGAACACAATGGATTAACATCCCTTTCTTAAATATGAAAGCTATTGAGTGTTTGGGTTGAACATAAACTTTCCAGGGAAAATGAGCAAAGGAATTCCTCTGTGTATACAATGTTGCTTCCATGGAGATAATTTAAAAGATGCAACGGCAGGCACATCAGGGCGAAATGCTGTGCTTCTTTTCTGGTTTACTACACTTTCAACAACCGCGGTTATCACTTCCAAGTACAGAAATCTTAAACAGGGAGCAGAGTATTTTTGAAATTTATTAGTCGTGGTGGTTGAGAGAAACACACCTTCTCTGGTGCCCAGAAGACAGTGCTACGATCATTAAGAAACCAGTTTTAATTTAAACAATCCTTTTCTGAAGGAGAAAAGAATTGCTGCTCCTGTGATTACTACGACAGCTAATGTCACGCTTGACTGCATGGGGGATTTCGTTGGTCATTTGTTTCTTATGTAAGTACTGTTGGTAACTTTATTCATGAACAAAAAGAGTGAAGATGCCTTTGAAATCACTAATGTAACATGTAAGTGGGTCTTCTGTGGGTATCAATACTGGCTATCCATAGGAACATACTAACTTGCAGGGTTTTTTTCTAAAGGATGTTCAGGATGCAGTGTCTGTCACTTATGGGAGTCCATGTACGTACAATGTACATATAGATTCATGTCAGTGTGTGTACATGTAGGTGTACACACACATGTATGTGTGTGGATGTGGAAGTCCTGGGTGGATGCTGACTGATGCTCAATTACACCACACATTGAGACAGGGTCTCTCACTGAATCAGGAGTTCTTTCATCAAGCCAGACTGACTTGCCAACAAGTTTCAGAAATCCTGTCTCCATTCCCCAGTTCTGAGATAACACACACACATACACACACATACACACACATACACACACACATACACGCACACACACACACACACTCCAGATGCCTGGCTTTTTACATGGATGCTAGGAATCCAAAACCAGGTCTGTGCTTGCCCAACAGGCATTTTACCAAATGAACCATCTCCCTCGCTCCCTTGTAGATTCTATAAGGGGTTTTCTGTATAATGGAACTCCTATATAAACCTCCCAAGATAGTCACTACGCCTGAAGTTCCTCGCATGGAAATCAGCAGCTCACATCCTTCAGTGAGCAAGGCCACACACAGGAGGAGGAATTCTACCAGGGATAAGCACTATTTTAAGAGGAACGGGGTTACTACTCCTTCTGTTTAGGTATAAAAAGACGTTTAAACAAGTCAATTTCATACCATAACTTTATGTTTATAGCCAATCAAGAAAGGCCTCATTATTGAAATACAACTTTGTAATTCTCCATGCAGAACATCATTGTGGGAAAAACATCATGTTTAACTCTATCAGCTGGCATTTCTCATATGAAGTGGGTGTGTTTTTGAATTTCAGTCACACAGTCTTATTACTGAGCTACTCAAATCTACCATGGTGATATAAAAATAAAACTGGCTATTTGCCCAGACACCTCAGTGTAGGAAATACAGAGAGCCTAAAGGAAAATGGAGACTTAGAACCTGAGAATTTAAAGTCTGAAAGGGAGTTGGAGTAGTCAGCCCCTTCTGCTTGCTCTTCGGGTGTTTGTCTTTGGTGTGTTGTTGTTGTTGTTGCTGCTGCTGCTGTTGGTCATGGTGCTGCTGCTGCTGCTGCTGCTGCTGCTGCTGCTGCTGCTGCTGCTGCTGCTGCTGCTGCTGCTGCTGCTGCTGGTGGAGGTTGATTGAGACAGTCTCACTATGTAGCCTGCCTATCCTGAACCCCACTTTGTAATCCAGGCTGGCCTCCAACTTGCGGCAATCCCCTGCCTCATAAGTGCTAGGTTACAGGTGGTACCACCAGTTCAGTTTCGTGCGCTCTCTTGGGCTGTGCTATGTTTTCCACTGATTTTTAATGGGGCACGGACCAGCTCAGACACCCTAAGGAACTTCTGAATTCCGCCGCCTCTGCCCCATGTGTAATATAAGCCAACGTTCTCTGTGACAGTCATGCTAACAACACAGCAGTCACTTCTTCGCTTTTGGGTTCAGAGGCATGGGTCTGCCTCTAGGCCACAAAGACATCCAGTGGGGGCCAAGGACTAGAACGCGATGTCCTTGTCTCTCCACAATAACAATAAACTGTATCGACTGGTACTTGCTACAGACCCTCATTCTCTAAACTTTTCCCAATGATCTTATTTGGTTCTTAAGACAATGTCTTCTAAGAAGACGTTATCATCCCAGTTTACAAAAGGAAGAAGTGCAAACAGAAACGTGGTTAGTTAAGCAACACAGCCACACAGCTGGAGCGTGGCAGGGCTGAGATCTGGTTAGACGGAGTTAGGCACCAGATCGCCACTCTCACCCACTATTGTGACTTCTTTCACTCCGAGACCCCCAGTTGAATGATATTTTTACTACATAGGCTGCATGCAACTGAGTATGAGCCCTGTAGGGACCGGTGAAGCATCCTCTTGCAAAATTGGGTGGTTCTACTTGCACTCTTTCTGGGACCTGCTGTAGCATCATACAACTTAACATCAGGGAATGCTGGCTGAACAATTCCTGACCTGAAGGGGTCCTATGTAATGCAAAGGGTTGGTTAGAACCAGGCAAGGTGCCAGATACCTGCAATCCCAGCACTCAGGAGTCCAGGTAAGAAGGTTGCTGCAAGTTTCAGGTCACCCTGGGCTTCAAGGCCAGCCTGGAACACACAGTAAACCATGTCTCAAGGACAGACAAACAGGGCCGGTGAGATAGTTCACTGAGTAAAGACGCTTGCAGTCGAGCCTGAGGAGCTGAGTTGCTCTATCGTATGATAGGAGCGAAGTGCTTCTTGCAAATTGCCCTCTGGCTCCACATAACCACCGTGACGGACGTGTGTGCACCTCCCTCCCCCGCACCACACACAACAAATCAATTTCAAAATGTAATAAAGCTTTTTTTGTTTTTGTTTTTCAAGACACAGTTTCTCTGTGTAGCCCTGGCTGTCCCAGAACTAGCGCCGCCACCGCCCAGCTAAATGTAATAAAAAAAAAAAAAAATTAAGCAAACTTTGATTTGGGCTTTGTTTAGGTCGCTCTGGATTTTTGTTTTACTTTTAGCACTTCAGACTTTATATCACATATCTGCTGACAATCCTGTCTGTGAGGAAGTTGATATTAGGCCCCTTAATGCACACGTGAGAAGACAGAAGATTGGGGACGTGAAGTGACATGGCCACGGAATTACTAAGAGGCGGAAGTCGACGTTTCTCGTGGGAATGTCTGGTCATGGGCAACACATTCCCACTGGAGAAGTAAGGTGGTATTCCAGCCACACTGTTTTTTTTCCCAAACCCCTTCTCCAGTGTGTTAACAAAAAGATTCGTGTTGAAGAAGCCTCACTCCATCCCAGGTGCTCAGAATAATTTTGAGGACCCAGAAGGAAGGAACCAAGGCAAAACAACACAGCAAAGAGTCCAGAGAATGGTCTGCCCTTTCTCCTGGTGCAATCCACAAGGGTCTAGACAATGTCTTAGAGCAAAGACATATGGTCCCTGTAACCGGCCCCCAGTCCTCCTCAGCCACACACTTCCTCCTCTGCTGGACCTGGCTCTCCTGCTCTGCAGCCTGCACCAAAGCCTCGGCTGCACTGCAGACCTGTGTATCACCATGTGTTTCCTAGAAAAACGAGCTGCACATTGTGAAGGGGCCCTAACAACACCCCACATGAGAATTCTTAGTGACCTGTACCTAGCAAAGGAATCAGCCAATCCATCTCCTTCTCCTCCGCCAAAGGCAGAGAATCACCACAGACAAACCCCCTGGAAGAACAAAGTTCCATATGTAAATCACCAGAAAGAAGAAACAGCAAAAAGACCTGGAGACCCCTGGCCCCTCCCTCTGGCTAAGGAGAACTCAGAGAGACATTAGGGTGGGGGTTTCCAATGTCTGTTCAATGGCCTCTTGAGTATTATTCTTAGACTTACAAGACGGCTCAGCAAATAAACAAACACTTGCCAAACAAGCCTAAATACCTGCATTTTATCCCTATACTCCCCATGAAGGAAAGAGAGAATCCCCTCCACGAGGCCGTCCTCTAACCTCTAAGCATGTATGTGCTGTGGCACACATGCTACCCCACAACACATGATGTACACATACAAGATTGTGATAAGTTAGGGATGGCACAGGATGTAAGTCAAGGGGATCATGTAGAGATTTTGAAATCGTTCACATGCAAAAGCAATGAATTGGCCAATGAATTATGCATGGCAGGGAAAATCAGTCCTTAGTACTTCTAGAGTTTCTGAGGTGCATTTATTTGGCCCTATGTCTAAATGCTGCTATTACAAGTGTCCACTGGATGGATGTTGAAAACGTGGGTACCCGCACTCCTTAAAGAAAATCATGGTGCTGAGGAGATGGCTCAGCAGGTAAAGGACCAGAATACAGATCCTCAGAATCCATGCAAGGCCAGGGGAGCATGACAGCAAGCCTGTATCCCAGTACATGAAAGATGAAGACAGGATTCCAAGAACAAGCTGGCTAGCAAGACTAGCCAGCTGGAAAGTTCTAGGTCCAAGTGAGAGACTCTGCCTCCGTGTATAAGTGAATGAGGGAGAAAGAAACCCACCTCAGCTTCTAACCTCCACGTGCACAAGCACCCATACTCATGTCAGCCCACACACATGACAAACGCATTCCTAATTAATACAGAAGTTCAGCTTTTTTAGACTCATCCAGGGCATGTAATGCTTAAGTGATTTACTGAAATTTGCCTCATTGCAATAGCTATGACAACTGAGGTTCTCCTTAGATAAGAAGCCCTACATACATTACCCTATTTAGTCCTTCATCCAAGTCTCAAAGCAGGCAGGCCTCATAGAAAATCAGATATTCCAAAGACTAAGGTGCTGAACAAATTCCTGTGGCAGAAGTTGAAGAAGGGCTAAGGGAAAGCACAGCCCACAGACTTCCCGCCTCGTTCTGTTGCCTCTGGACTGATCATCCTCAGGTCATCCTCAGCCCTATGAGAACTCACTTACACATATGGGATTGTGACATAACTATTTATTTGTAAAACTCAGATACATCTTAGCTCAGGTCTGAACACATGCATGCGCGCGCGCGCGCACACACACACACACACACACACACGAGACTGACAGACAGAATTTCCTTTCTAAAATGTGGTATCAATCAATAGCTTCATCTAACATGGGGAAAAACTGAGGCCCACATAAGTAAACTTAATTTAACCAATATTTATAATGTCCGCTGTGGTAGAACTCTGTGCCATAATCAGCTGACAACCAATGATTTTACCAAAGTGCTTAGCAACCTGTTGAGAGACAACTTTCTGCAGAGTCATCTTCAAGTAAGGCTGGAGAGGTAGAGACTGAGGGTGGAATTCATTCTCTGTGTATCAGGGGATTGCAGAAGACCCCCGAGCAATAGTACCAGGCTGGACTCGGAAGGTGTGCCTACTGTGGGCACAGAGGCTTCCTGCTGAAATGAGCAGAGGCAGAGAGGAAACACTGAGTTAATAAACTCCTTGCAAAAGCCATGGTCCTTAACTTAATGAGCCGGCAGCTGCCATCTGAATCCTGCTTTATTTCATTCGGGCCATTCTGAATCGCATTACTGACGTCGTGGCCGCGCAGTTGGAGAAGTAACATAATCAGGATTCCAGTCTCTCTTAGCCATGCCTCCAGTCACTCCTAGCCATGCCACATACCATCGCTGGGCCAAGAAAGACTGGCAGGCCTCCTGGTGTCTCTTGTGTGCCCCCTTGCCTTTGTTTTCTATTTCAGCTCTGAAATTTTCAGTTCTCCCTAACAACTGAAGATCAGAGACACACCAAAGAGAGCCTCAAAGATCAGAGAAACTTGACTAAGTTCCTAGAAACATAAATGGTGACTGTGTCACCTGTGGGCAGGAGCTCCACAGTTATGGGCATTGCTTCCTTTCAATCATAGATCTTAGGCTCCTTCCTCACATTTGTGAGCTGTTAGAAAAGAAGTATTTGTTTCTTATGCAAGTAAATTCAACAGTGGATTGAGCACTAGAGCTGTACCAGGAGGGTTAGTGACCGTGGTGGACTCAAGGGGCAAGTGTTTGCAAAGACACTCATTACGTGTCATGGCTATTCTGGGTTGTCAACTTGACTACATCTGGAATTAACAAAAACCCAGGTAGCTGGGCACACCTGTGGGAGTTTGTCTTAATTAAATAATTTGAACTAGAACGATCCACATTTAGTCCAGATCTTTTGATATGGGAAGATCCACGTTTAATCTTGGCCACACCCTCTCCTGGCAGCATATGTAAGGACAGGAAATAAGGACACTGGCTCTCTGCCTGCTTGCTCTTGTTCTTGCTAGCAATTTTATTCATTCCTGCTTCTTCAGGATTCAGAGGTATACTAAGACCAGTTGAGATATCCAGCCTGATGGATATCTACTAGAATAACTACTAGATTCTTGGACCTTCTGTTGATAGA
>NW_004949218.1:502150-514780 GCF_000317375.1 Microtus ochrogaster | reverse complement strand
AATTATCCATACAGGCTGTCTATTTTCTCAAAGAAAGGTTTAAGAATCGTCTATGTATGCACATAAAAATGAACTCAAATGGATCAAATACCTAAACATAAGACTGAAGCTGAAAAATGCTTAGAAGGAAGCTTAGGCATAAATCTGTGTAATCCTGGATTATGATCCAAGAAAATAATAGGCAAACTGTATTAGAGCAGAATTTAAAAACCAGAGTCTCAAATGGAACCATCACCAAGGTAAGAAGTCAAACCTCATAACAAAAGAAATTGTTTGTAAATTTTATATCTTAAAAGAATGATGCATCTCAAACACATAGATTGTCATTACCCAACAAAACAATGAATGACACATAACCCAGTTTTGAAATGGATGACGAATTTGAATAAAAATTTCTCCAAAAATATATGTAAAGTTGCTGTAATAGGAGCGGGGGCGGGGTGGGGACTGCGTCCCCAGCACCCCGGGCCACCTGCTAGTTTATGCCCCGAAATAACAACACACAAATTGTATTCATTTAAACACTGCTTGGCCCTTTAGCTCTAGCCCTTACTGGCTAATTCTGATATCCCGATCAACCCATCTCTAATAATCTGTGAGCACCAGTCTTACCGGGAAGATTCTAGCCTACGTCCATCCTGGGTCGGAGCTTCATCGCGTGCGCCAGAGAGCAGAGCTCTCCCGTCTGCCCTGGAGGTGGGAGTATGTCGTCTCTGAGCTCACTTCCTCTTCCTCCTAGCATCCTGTTCTGTTTACTCCTCCCACCTATGTTTTAACCTACAAGGGCCAGCCAAGCAGCTTCTTTATTTAATTAACCAATGACCTTCCTCCATCATAAAGTGGCAAATAAACACACATGGGAAAGGACTCAAGAGCGTTAGCCATTAGGAGAGGAAAAACAGCCACCACAAGAAAGCCGTCACACCCACCAGGGTGGTTATAATCAAAAATATTAAATAATAGCAATTATTAAGGAAGAAATAGAAAAACTGTAAAATTGTGCTGCTGCCTTGAAGCAATGTTTGGCAGTTCAATCTGTTAAACACAGAACTGCTGTATGACCCAGCGATCCCACTCCTGGTTGACAGTTCAATCTACTAAACACAGAACTGCCATACAACCCAGCAATCCTGCTCCTGGTTAATAGCCAACAGGTTTTAACATAGAAATCCGGGGTCTGGAGAGACGACCCACTGGCTGTTCTTCCAGAGGACTGGAATTTTGTTTCCAACCTCTTGCCACTCACAATGACTCCAGCGCCAGGGGATGCAACAACCTCTTCTAGCCTCTGAGGACACAACACACACATACACAGAGACAGACACACAAATAATCAAATAAATCTTAAAAACATAAAGGTCCACACCAAAAAAAAAACTGCAAAATATTCACAAGAATAATGTTGTGAATAGTAACTCACATCTTATTATGAATAATTGAAGCAGCACAGATACCAACTAATGAATAGACTAACAGAACCCAGTAAATCCATGTGATGGACCTTAGCCACGAAAAGAAATGAATCTCTGATTCATAATTAAATATGTATAAGCTGCATGGTCATTTTGATGAGTGAAAGAACCCAGATCTAAAAGGCCACATAGTTTATTATTGTACTTATATGAAGTGTTCAAAATAGGCAAATCCATCTAGGTTAGTGGTTACGCATCTGGGGGAAGAAGTACCGAGTATTTAACTGCTTGGCTTCATTGCAGGCAGTAAAGAGATTCTGAAATTAGATATAGTAATGGTAACACAACCCTTTAGACACACCAAGAGGAGATGGATGATGCACTTGAAAAAAGGGGAGGCTGGGAGATGGATCAGTGAGCCAAGAGCCTTCCACAAAAGAGTGAGAGCCTATGTTTGGGTCCTCAGAAGCCACACAAAGCCAGCACAGTAGCTCACCTGTGTCATGTGTGCACACACAACACACTCATACAGAGACAAAGACAGAGAGAGAGAGAGAGATTTTGGAGAGTGTATTTTGATTTAAAACTTTGTATTTGCTGAATGAATGTGACAACTGACATGAAGATCACAGAAAAAAAAACTACACTAGGCCTTGTTTGGAGATAGACAGTTGCTCACTATTTCAGAAAAATTCTTCACCCACAAGCCATTGCAGTAGCATTTGAGCCACCAACATCCCACACCTTGAGTGACCAAGTTCAAGTCCTTTATTCTATCATGTTTGGAGAACGTGTTTACTTTAAACTAGCTGCCGGCTAGTGTTGTATGATATTTTTATTGTGTTCTGGCAATTGTGTTCTGTTTGGAGTCAGAGGGCAGAGCCAGCCACTAGCTGACCAAAATTAACCATAGAGGTTTGGAGGAGACAGGACGTAGTAAGTCAGGACTAGGGGATTTGGGCCCTTAGGGACAGAAGAACGGAAAAGGTAGGAGGACCGGCGGCTGCTCCCTGCTCCTCTGATCTTTCTCCTGATTTTGTACTGATAAAGATTAATTAGATTAACACTTCATCTGGCACCCAAAGTAGGGTGCCATGTCCTGTCCTGACTGCCTGCTCCCAAATAATCACTCAGATGCTTAATATAAATTATAAATGCTCGGCCAATAGCTTAAGCTTATTCCTAACTAGCCTTAACGTTTTAAGTTAACCCATATTCTTTCTTTACCCTCTGCCACATGGCGGTAGATTTTTTACCATGGCATGTTCATCTCCTGCTCCCCTGCATCTGCCTGGAGACTCCTCAGACTCTGTCCTTCCTCATCTCTCTCAGTCTGGCTCTCCTGTTCAGCTATTGGCTGGTCAGCTTGTTTATTAAACCAATCATAGTGACATATGGTAACGCGGTGTACAGAGAGCTATTTCACAGCATGCTAGTCTGTGGACCATATTTAGCTTTCCCAGTTAATGACTGTGGGTAGGTTATATTATCTGCATGTTTTACTTCAGGGTAGGGGTGCCTGTCACATATGTAGTGTTGTGCTTCTTCATGCAAGGCTGGCACTAAGGCCAATAGAACTGAAGACAACCGTGTTTTTAGACCAGTCCTTCATTACACACATGCAGTCACAAGCATCGCTTCATTGCAGCCCAGAGTCTCTGACTTTCTTCCTCTGCATATCACCTCTGCCAATAGGTGAAGCCACAGCAGCCCAGCTCTTCGCATTTTCCAAGACCAAAGCTTTCGTTTTTTCAGCCTCTGCCTAGGAATTATAGTCCTTGTGGAAAGTTTAGTGAACTTCCAGTTCCTGCTATCACCCAGAGTCCTGGACAGTGGGTTTCCATCATCCACAGTCCTGAACCCCAGTGAGCTTCCATCACCCAGAGTCCTGGACCCCAGTGGGCTTCTACCACCCAGATTCCTGGGCCCCAGTGAGCTTCCATCACCCAGAGTCCTGGACCCCAGTGTGCCTGAGGGAAATTAGTTTTCAGCTGATTGATTGGTCTAAGGTACACTTTCTCCTCTGCTCCAGTTAAAAATGCAAACATGGAGGTCACTAGGGGACCACTGTTTACTCTTGCAAGAGGCACTCGTCATGTCACTGTTCAGACTCAGTGCCTCTCCCCAGGATGCCAGGTGGAGCAAGCTGTTGGCATTCTTAATTTATGCAATCATAACAACTATCGCATTGGGACATTTAAATAAATGTCCCCAGCTTGGACTCTATAAAAGCTGTGGTGAGCATCAAGGAAAGATACAGAGAGAATTAGCCAGCCATTCAGAAGGCTGGCTTTGAGGCTGGGCTCATACATGTCATCGCTGACTGGGCCACTTTCTCTATATATAATGGTTAGTCCTGGCTGTCAGCTTGACTAGATCAGGAGTGGACGAAGAGATAAGCACTGGGGCACACCTGTCAGGGATGTTCTTTTTTAATTTTTTTTAATCTTCTCACAAATATTACATCTAGACTACAGTTTCCCCTCCTCTAGTCTCTTCCCTCGCCTCCCCTCTCCCCCCAGATTCACCCCTCCATCTCCTCCCAGAAAAGAGCAGGCCTCCCAGGGACATCAACCAATTATGGCATAATATGCTACAATAATACCAGGCACATACGGTCATATCAAGGGCAGACAAGGCAGCCCAGCAGCAGGAAAAGGGGTGAGAGGTTTTCTTGATTAGGTTAGTTGGCCTTGGAAGACAAACCCTAAATGTAGGCAGCACTTCCTATGGTAGCTTGATAAATGGAGGCCTCAGGGTCTCAGCCTCTTCAGCGTGGGGACAGTCACTAGAGGATCACTCAAGCAGTTTGTGTAAGCCAATCTAATAAACCCTTTAATTATATATTCCTTCTTCAGGTCCCTCTTCCCTAGAGAGCCCTGGCTGATACACCCTCCACATGCCTATTTTTTTTATATAGAAAATAAGAATGTTCAAGTCTGTAGTTCCTAGGCTCACAAACATTGAGTGAGAACCGGTGTAAGGTACGTCTGCTCATTCATTCTTGTGTCCCAAATGCCACCTGTGTGGCAGTGGGCCTTTGCTTGACCCCCAAAACACCACAGTTCCCAAGCAAAGCACAGTTCAGAGAGCGCAGAGACTAAGACACAGATGCCAACAGTAGTGGCACACCTGGTCTGTCACGAGAAGTCTCTCAAGGAAAAGGGCAGGGTGCTATAAACATGTAACACGGTGAGCTAAGCCACCCTCACTGCATTCAAAAGAGGTGTTCAAGCGAGGCTCGGGGTGATTGGCTGCACTCTAACAAGCAATACAAAAACCGACCAAGCGGTTTTCATTAAGACTCTGATTCTTGACCCCAGATGCACACATGTGGTGCAGAAGCTCTGTGGAAAACTGGAGAACAGTGTTCTGCTCTCGTTTTTGATGTTTTCTGGGTGATTCTCAGGCATCGCCAGGTTTGGGAACTAGAGAGCCAAGCAAGGAGTCAGGGAAACAAGGTAAGCAGAGTAAATCTCTCCTGAGAGGGCACAGAGGTGGACAGAGCCTGCTACTCGCGTAGCCCAACTATAGCGACACCAGCATCTTCTGGAAGCTTCTTAGGAATGCAGAACTTTCTTTGGCATTCTAAGCTATGGAGACAAAAACCACAGTTTTACAAAATGCACAGGTGTGTTTTTTTTTTTTAATTCACACTAACACACCCAGAAGCACTGGGTAGGGGACGAAAATCGCCTTCAAGAAACCCAGTTTCCATGCCCACATCCTCAGCACATATTTGGCTCCAGATAAATACATCGAGTAGATTGTTAGCTTATGGGAACTGCTAAAATTGACGCAATAACCTCTGACCTCCATTCACACACATGAGCACACACACAATAATGATAAATTTAAAAATTGTAAAGTACAGTGCTGTTTCATATCTCTTCTTTTTCAGCGTTGAGTATTAAATTCAGGGCTTCCTTCATACGTGTAAGGCGAGTGCTCTGCCCAAATTACAGATGTGTCCATGTCCCTCGTTCCTGCTCTGTTCATGCCACCATAAGAAACAATTACTTCTCTTTTGAATTTTTCTTTCTTGAGCATTTCATGTATGAGTTCTGTTTTCACATCAGTACCACTCTCCTCCCTTCAACTCCTCCTGAAATTCACAGCCTCTTTTTTTTCAATTATTATAGTTACACACACATACTTAAAAATATATAAATACCACTTGCTGAGCCCATTTAGTGGTCTTCCTATTTATATGGTTTAGGGCTGGTTGCTCGATATTAGATAGTCAATTAGGAGGATCTCCCTAGGACTCATTAATTGCATCATCCTGGCGCGGCTGGGGGCAGGACCTTGTGAACTTTCCCCATCCATGTTTCACGTCAACTGGTGGTCTCATTTTTCCAGGAGTCTCGTTTAAACAACCATACTGATATTGCATAAAAGCAACTCTCCTGTCATATACAGAGGATACCGTCTCACAGCAGACATCCTGGTCCCTGGCTTTTGGGATTCCCACACCCTCTTCCACCCTTAGATGTAGGGGTTGTGTTTGGATGTATCAGTTGGCGATAGGCATCCCACAGCCAGTTCTTTTCACTGACCTCTTGTGAAGTTCTGCAATGGTCTCTGTCTGTTGCAAAAAAAAAAGTTATTTGATAGGCCTGTCTGTGGGCATAGGGATAAGTATTCAGAAGGCAGTTAATCGAATACATATCCCTATGGTTTAGAAAAGCAGCAGAGTGAAGCTAGGTTTATAGTGTCAGACATAATGTCTTGCCTGCTGAGCAGGCTTGAAGTCCAATTAGAGGGTCACTGATTGCTGCCAAGCTACAGGTGCCACTATTGTACCTTTGAGGACACCTTGCCACGCTGGCCATGGCTGTGGATTAAAAGCGTCAAAGCTGGGTAAGACTCTTGTGGCTTTTCTCGCTTGCCAGCTTGCATGGCAGCTTCTGCTATTATGAGAGCTAACCTTGATGGAGGAAGCTTCCCGGTCAGTGCAGGTGAATTCCTGCAAGTCCTGTGCCCGAGGTGTGTGGTGTCATCAGCAATAGGGACTTATCCTCGAGTTCTGAGAGGCGACCCAGAGCAATAGAAACAGCTACAGTGTTTGAGGGGTCTCTCGGACTCTCCTAACCAGCCATTTGAAAGTACCATGCCTGGTGCTGGGGTTTGTGTTAGACAGAAGCATTACTACCCAAGTGGAGTAACTTCATTTAAATGCGTGTGTGTGTGAGTGTACATACATACATATAGACACAAGGAAAGTCTGCTTAGCCATAAAGAAAAAAATGAGATAATGAAAATTCAGGTAAATTACACTGAGCAAAGCAACCAGACCCAGAAGGGCAAACATCACACGTTCTCTCTCATTTGTGGTTCCCAGATCTGCATCTTCCGAGCCTACTTCTTATGGCTGATATCACGGTTCTGGATTTTGACATACCAGCAGGAGAGCAGCACTCACACAGGTCAATCTGCCTTTCAAGCCACCAAGTTTGCAGTGGCTCACAGAGGAATCAACAGCATGAGTGGCATGAACTCACAAGCGCCCTTTCTCTCCGGCTTTTCACTGACCTGGAAGTCAGCCCTCCTTTCTCCAGCCACTTTCCACCAGGCTCTACTTTCCAGGTCACTGGAAACACAGACGTGCTCCTCGTCCCCAAGTAACTCTAGATCCTTCCCAGTCTGTTTGGGAGTGGGGGAGTGTCTTTGTCTCTAGACACAAGAGTGATCACTCTCTGTGATTAGCTGGCTACTATCTTAAAAGTAAAGGTCTTCCTTCTCTTCTAATGCCAAAAGGGAGCACACAGGTACTTTATCCTGCATGAATCAGGATTTGTGTTCCTTTTCTCTGTTTACGACCATGATTAAAGCAAGGTTTCCAACTCGGGCAACTTCTAAGTCATTAAGGGAAGTCAGAGGAAGGCTACTCACATGTTGACTATAGCAGGCTGCTGGGTACAGGACACTCATTTGGTCTGTTTGGAAGGGAGCTTAAGAAAAGGTGAGAGTCCCCACAAACTATTGTATGGCCTTTTTCAGGAATAATAATATTTTCCAGCTCAAACCTAACAGAAAGAAGATCTCTCTCTTGACAAGGGGGAGGAAAACTAAAGGAACCAATTTTGGGAAGGTTATGAATTCAGCAATTTAGTCAAAGTCTATTTTAGTAATATAGTACATAGCTGTTTCCAATGAAGCTAGATTGGAGCAGACCAAAGGACAAATAACCAAGAGGAAAGATGCAGCCAAGGGCAGCCAGAGATGGGCCCGTAGGGTATTTCAGCATGATTTAATGTCAGTTTGGGTAAACAGGGCCGCCTCACAGCCTCACACATCTGCCACAGCACACTCTTCTACTGTTACTGCATTAATAATGGAGGAAGGGAAAGAGACGGTTGGATGGGGCGGGAGAGGAAAGATATGATTTCACATCCCTTTGGAAAGAGATGAGGAGCCAGGAGAGAGGGCTGCAGGGGGCAGAGGACAGACACTGCTAGTGCACAGAGCATGTGGCTCTCGAAGCCGTGGCCTGGTTCTTCTGCATTCTAACTCTGGAAGCTTGGATCCATCCTCCAGCTCTCCCAGTGCTCAGGGTCCTCTTCTGAGGATGCCAACATCTTTCTGACATCATCTCTGCAGCTTTGTTCTCCAGTGGAAGAGCCACCAGCCACGCATGGCTATATAAATTTAAATTACAGGCATACTTCATCACATTGGGCTTTGCCTTAATACACTTCATGGACACTGTACTGATGGTGGATGGTATATTGTGCAAGCATGTTCATGTGTGTGTGCTAGTGCATGCATGATCATGCCTGTATGTGTGTAGGGTATATGTGTGCATGCATGTTCATGTGTGTGCGTGTTCATGTGCATGAGTATGTATGTGTGTATGGAAGAGCAGACGCCAAAGGTCAAAGTGTATCTTCCTCAATCTTTCTCTAACTTATTTAATCCAGGGCTCTGCTTTCCCAGCACTGGGTTATAAGCACACTGCCATGTCCAGTTTTTACACAGGTACTGGGGATTGAACTCAGGTCCTCACGCTTGTGGAGCAAGTGAGCCATCTCTCCAGCTCCTCCCCACTGAAGGGGTTCTAGCAACTCTGCCTCTAGCAAGTCCACTGGCACCATTTGTTTCCATAGTTTCATTAGATGTTGCTTTTTAAAATAAATTAATTAGGGTGTATGCAATTTTAAGTATAAGATTATTGCATTCTTATTCTATAAAGTCATATATACATAACTTTTATCTATGCAAACAATTCATACTAATTTTATTGCAATGTCTACATTGCAATATTCACTTATATCACAGTGGTCTTGAACCAAACCCACAGTATCTATGAGGCATATCTTGCAATTGAAATTAAGTAAAATTGTAAATCCCATTTTCAGTACCACTAGCCACATATCAAGCGCTTAATAGCCACATGTGGTTAGTGACAGCCATCCTGGATAGCATGGAAATTTTTTTTTCATCCTGGAATGTCTGAGGCCCTGGAACCTCATACTACTGTATAGTTCATACCCCATGCAGTCCTTAGGAGCTACAAGACATGCACCTAGACTGTTCTGTATCTTAGTGTCTTCATTTTTAATTTAGTGATAAAAAAACAATAGCTCTTCTAGAGTTATTGGAAGTATGTGTATACATATGTATATGCAAGCATGTGTGCATGAGTGCATTTGTGTGTGTCTGTGTGTGTGTGTGTTTATAGTAAACATCTAAAAGCTGAAAACCACCTAAGATACAGACAACATCTGGTACAGAGACGTCAAATACATCCACCTCAGATGAACCAAGACAGAAGACCAGGAGGCACGACCCTCTTTTTTAAGCACCATGGCTTGCATTTCAGATGTGTCACCACAAACCACTCCAATTTTCACCTCACAAAGGACAGTGTCTTCCAGTCTGTCTCAGCTCTTCATTTTCTTGCAGAAGAATGTGAGGTTCAGACTTTAGAGTAATGAGATATTTTAGTCCTGCGATGTGTCCCAAAACCAGTTCATCTACTTTTTTCTTTCTTAGTTTGGGGATTTCTATCTAAATGAATTGTAGACAAAAGTTACTGTCCTGCCTGGTCCCACAGCTGTTCAGTCACAAAGAAACACACAGAGGTTTCTGTTAGTTATAATTGAGTCTATTAGCTCAAGCTTATTATCAACCAGCTCTTACAACTTAAATTAACCAATAATTCTTGTCTATATTAGCCATATGGCTTGGTACCTTTTATCAGTGAGGCATTCTCATCTTGCTTCCTCTGTGTCTGGCTGGTGACTGCCCCTCTTCATTTCCTCTTCCCAGAATTCTTTTAGTCTGGTTGCTCCACCTATATTTCCTGCCTGGCTACTGGCCAACCAGCATTTTATTAAACAAATACAAGTAATGAATCTTTACAGTGTACAAAAACATTATCCCACAGCAATAAATGGAGAAGAGGTGGACCCAAAACTCAGGCAGGGAGAACTGAACTCACAGCTTTTGCTTGTGTCAGGTAAAATACATTAAGCATTTCCAGGACCAGGCTTCAAACATGGAAGCTCATTTGTTGGAATGTTTGGAATGTTTGTAGTTGTCAAAATACAAGTTGCAGTTTGGCATGTCCTCCTTCTCACTCTTCAGCCCTAGAGGGCCCAGAGCGCATGTGTGACTTTAATTGCAGAGTGCAGTAATATGGGCTTATCTTGCACTGACCCTGGTGGTGCTCTACATGACCTTGTCCTACAGAAGAGGCACGGTAGAACAGGAATTGGTACACCTGTCTGGCTTGGCATGAGCACTTTACACCTTCAACCTCAGCCTCGCCCCTCAGACAGTCAGAGGAAGATGGTGGGGCTTTAGCATGTGGTTTCGGCAAAGCTATCCTAAGCATTGTGGGAAATGCTTATATATGGATACAGGCTGTCCTCTGCATGTTCACGTGACTCCATATACTGCATACACCGTAGTGAAGGCTGGAAGTGACCCAACAGTGAGGCACTTGTCTCTATAATTTGAAAAAAATTAAAGGATCAAAGAACTTACTCCCAAAACAGCGGCGTGTGGTCTCTGTCCCCGTGCACATGGACATGCACACACAACCATGGCTTTCAGAGCTCTGAGATGAAATAAGAATATTAGCTAATAAATGAGAGTGTCAAAAAGAGGACTTGATGGAGTTGAGAGCCAAATAGAAGCAACTGGTGCCTTCAGCTAAGGGAGTCAAGGCAGAATGGAGGGACCAGTGACTGCCAAGGTACGCGGAACAAAAGTGAGAGTGTGGCATCCCTGGGGTCATGGTGGCAGGGCGGTTGGTTACTTGTTTGTTTCATATCCTGTGGAGGATAGCCAGAATTCTTAGAGCACTCTGTGAATTTATACAAATTAGTCACCATGGGAGGTATCAAGATGAAGAGAAAGAAAACCAGACTCTAAACCCTGAAGTCCTGGGACTGGGGCAGATTCCATCCTCCCAGCAATGTTGTTGACCTGAACTTCACGCAGTAGTGGAGGGCACAGACCCTAAGCCAGTTTGCCACAATGGAGATGTGTGGAAGCATAACTCCAAAAACAAAAGATACAAATATCCTCTGGGGCCACGGCCAGGAGCAGGAACATGTATGTTATTCTTGGAGCCATCTGTGGTTTGTTTTAAATTAAGTACAGATGCCTTTCTGCTCACTGTGGAGATACGTCTCTGTGAAGCTTTCCTAAGTCAGCAATATTCCAAGTAAAAAATGCATTAAATACATCAAACCTGCTGAACTGAGAAGCGTAGCGTGGCACGGCAGTACAAGAAAGTACCAGGATGTTCACCCTCGGTCGTGTGCACACCATGCTGCCCTGCAAGTAGCACTGCTCTGAATGTCATCCCCAAGGAGAATGTCAAAACGCAGTGACTCAAGTGTCGCCTTTGTATCATCTTAAAGTCAAACCACCACAAATCGGGGGTTACCATTTTTTCTCATGTTGTAGGAATTTCTGCCAAGCACAGAGAAGATGTGTGCATAGATCCCTCATTATCCCACCACCAGAAATCCCCACGTTCAAGACCGTGTCGCCTTCTGAAGAAGAGAGCATAATTGGTTCACACTTTATGGCCAAATTCTAAGCCCTTTGCTGTAGTTTTTTCCATGTCAAGGATCTTGAGTGATTTTTCACATGCTAAAATGTTACTTTTTAGAATATTTTAATAGTTTCTTAATGTTTCATTCTCCTTGTGTGTCTTTGTGTGTCTGTGGGGGGGGTTGTATTCATGTATGATCACAACATTTACATGAAGGTCAAAGAACAAGCTAGGGTGTTCATCCTCATTTTCCACCTCGTTTGAGACACTGTCTTTTGTTGCTCCCCAGTGTGTATGACAGGCTAGCTGGTCCATGGGGCTTCTGGAGATTCTCCTCTCTCTGGCTCCCATCTCTCAAAGAATATTCTAAAAGCTAAACATGATCAGCATTCCTAAAATGCAGTGTACTTCTTCATTCTTCAAAAATATTTTAAATCCAAACTGTCAAAGCCTCCTGTTATTTTCTCCCAGATGAAAAAGAATAAAACAAACTACAGATTTTTAAAATGCCTTCTCTTCCACCCTGAGTACACTATGAATTATCAGGTTTTTGCCACAGTGATTGGATGAAAACCCAAAGTTTCCGAGGGGACATCTATTCAAAAACTGTAATTCTAAATTTAGCTAAATTTTAATATTTTAATATTAAATATTTTAACGTTCTAATCCTGTGTAATTCTTATTCAGGCTTCCCTTGACTTAATGGATATAAAAGGATAAAAGTCATATAGAGACAATTCATTTATAAATAGACGTAATTGTTCCCAGATAATTTTGTTTCTCAAAAGGAATTGTGGAGGCCTCTTAAAGGGAAGAAAGTTTTTTCATTTGTAAAATCTGGGACTTGAACCAGGTGAGTTCTCCTGTTGTGTGTTCTCTGCATTGGTGCAGACTAGTTAGCAAAGCAACATCTTACATTGCAGAAGACGTCTCGAAATTGCAGAGATCATCACAAACTACTGTGGGAAATTACGTCTTCTATGAGGAAATGAACTTGTACTCAACACTCCCTCATGTATTCAGGCAAAACCAGTCATGCGGAGAAACACACATGTGTCCTTTCCTACTTTGCAAGACTGCCTACTCAAACCACTGGAGATTTAGCCAAGGTTCACAGTCTAGAGGGGGAGACATATAAGAAAAGCACTGGCACTTGAATAATTGCCCAAACAGGATAATTTACTTAATAATGAATGGAGAGAT
>NW_004949218.1:499749-501689 GCF_000317375.1 Microtus ochrogaster | reverse complement strand
AAAGTACAGGACACCGAGGAACATATTCAGCTTAGATAGAGCTAAAATCACTGCAGAAGTAACATGTCAGCTGAGGTTGAAATACTGAGGGATAAACCATGCAAAGGCTCAGGGCAATAGATTCCAGAGACAGGAAATAAGGCTCAGGACATGGCAGAAACAGGAATTCGCTGTGATTAAACCAAGAGAAGAGGTAGTAAGAGATGAACTCAGTAATGTAGCAGACGATAAACTATGTAGCGCCCTAGAGGCCATGACAAGCACGTTTGTCCTTGTTTGTGAAGCAAAATCAGTAGAGAGACTAAAGAAAAACCCTAGCCCTCAAGTGCTCGACAATCTTCACAAGACAATTTTAGAATGGAAGTTCCATAGGAAACCAGAGAACAGGAGGCTCCAGTGATTGACAACGTTTAATGGCAGAGGAGTTGTAAACTGAGTCCCACAGGAACAGGGAGGTGTGGGACTGGATTCAGCATACCATGAAAGGGCAACTAAGCAGCAGAAAGACTCGTATTCTGGCAGGGAGACCTGCTAGCATCACACCGAGGTCACCTCACGTCTGTCTCCTCAGTCAGCCCGCAAACCCTGGGAGGGAAAGACCCTGCTCTCAGGCTTTATCTGTGCACCTTGCACACACAATGCCAGGAGCTTAACCAATATTTATAAAAAACCCACTGAACCCAGCAAGGCAAACAGTGTGTATTGAGACAGTACAGGCCGGGAGCAAAGTGGGGTTGGGTGTGTAAGAGCCAGCCTTTGTGGAGAACTCAAAGTTCATGGAGCATACATAATTTAAGATTCCTTTTATCTGGTTGTCGTTGGATCACAAAAAACAGAAGGGATCTGTCTCATTAAAATTATCAGGTTTCCAGTACTGGCTCTAGAAAGCTAGATTTTATTTTAATCTCATTTTATTTTTTGAGGACTAAGGAAGGAATCTCATAAGGACAGGTGATTAGACTCCACGACTGCCGCATCCAGAGCATCTACAGGGGATAGAGAGAAAAAGTTGTTTCCAGTGTGAACTCCAAACCCAGAGGTGCAAAGTCAGTCATCCAAATTCCAATGGCTGACTTGGGAGGGAGCTTCTATTTATAGAGAACCCAGACTGCAGGCATGGGGTGTATCTACTTGTGGAGTTCCCCCAAGCGTCCACAGGGGCATCAACTGATTACTACCAGGAAAAAACACATTTAGAAGACTCCTGCCTGAGCTGTGTCCTCTTGACTCAGAAGAGGGATGCTAATCAAGACCATGTCACTGGGAAGAGTTTTAAGAAACACTGCTGGCTGGCTCTCCTCCCTTCCCTTGGCTCCTATAAGGAAACAGAAACCCACTGAGCCCAGTGGGGCAAACAGTGTGTACTGAGAACAATAAACACTGGCGATTTGGGTCTGTTTTTCTTTTTGTAAGCAACATCAGGAGTGAGGGAGATAGCTCAGCTGTAACTGCTTTCCTGGCAAGCCTGAGGGTCGGAGTTTGATTCCACTGCACCTACATAACAACAGTAACAAAAGTTGCCTGTCACGGTGACTCATAATCCCAGTACTGGGAAGGCAGGGGCAGGCAGATCCCTAGGGCTTACTGGCCAGCCAGTCTAGCCTACTTGGCAAGTTCTAAGCTTCAGACCAATAAAAGATCTTGTAAATGGCACTTGAGGAATGGCAGCTGAGATCATCCTCTATGCTAGGGCATATATCACTTCCATGGCCCCCTGTCCTGTGCTGGCACACTTAACTTTTGAACTAGGAGCCCTTTATTCTTCCTCTTCCAGAAATAGCATTTAGTGACACAAGGTCCTCATAAGAAAAGCTGAGCTGGCTGTGATGGAAGATGGCAGTAATCACGGCAGTGGTGAGGGTGAGACCAGAGGACTCAGTTTAAGGCCAGCCTGGGCTACCCTTTAGAGCCGGAGACCAGCCTGGGCTACCCTTTAGAGC
>NW_004949218.1:488844-498705 GCF_000317375.1 Microtus ochrogaster | reverse complement strand
GGATGGAGGGAGGGAGGGAAAAAAGAAGGGAGAGAGAGAGAGAGCCAGAGGGAAGGAAGAGGAAAAGGCAGGAGAGGAGGGAAGATAATTTGGAGGACAAAGAGGAGACTTGTGGAGAGGCCCCCTGAGGGGAAGCATGGTCTAATGAGCAGATAGAGCCACACTGGGCTGTAGGGGCTGCTGGGATCAAACATGCAGCCTCCCGCACGCCCACCTCCCTAACCCCTTGCTGACTCTCCCCATATTGATCAAGCCAGCAGACAGCAAGAGCTGTGGACAGGCAGTCCTAAGCTGCCGTCCAGCGGCAGGCCAGTGAGAGGATCCAGAGAATAGAGCTGCGGCCCTGCAGCCCCTTGGTGCCAATTTCTGATACTCTGTCTTATGGTAATTCACATGCATGATAGCCATTTTTAACTAGGTACTTAATAGGACTTCATTAAACACCTCGGCCGTGCTATCTAATACAGAGTCCTAAATCCATTACAGTGGAATGGAAAGATAAGAGACTTTCTGTTTGGTTTGTCTCTTCTGAAAGGCCTTCCAGGGAAATCTAGGAGAAACTGGTCTTTTTTGTATTCTGGCTCTGTTAATACTACTGTTTCCGCAGTGAGTATCACATGACACCTCATAGTTCTAAGGTGATGTCAGGCTGTGGCCACACTCTGGGAAGCATGGTCCCTCCCAGCAGAGACCTTGTACTTGGGGCCCATGGTAGGAGAGTGATAGCAACTGCCAGGCACTGGAGAATAGCAGCCCTCGCTGCCCAAAGGCCAGGTCTCTAACCAAGCTTCTTGCTCTCCGAGAAGACGGCCAGGAACTCTCTTGAAACATTAGCATCACTCCTCCACCCTAGAGTACTGATGAACAGCCCCGACAGGAAACTCCTAAGTAGGATCACGTCCTCCACCCTAGAGCACTGATGAACAGGCCCCGGTGGGAAACTCCTAAGTAGGATCACGTCCTCCACCCTAGAGCACTGATGAACAGGCCCCGGTGGGAAACTCCTAAGTAGATCTCCCAGACCACATAGAGATGAATTATCCTCAGCAGTTTTTCCCCCTTTGAGAATTGTTTACTTCAAGCAAACGAAGATAAACTAGCTAGGTTTTGTTTTGTTCTGCTTAGTGTCTCGAGCTGATAAGCGTTTAGTTTAAGCTGGCCATTAGAGGAAATCGATGCTTACATCTTTATGGAATTCACTGTATTTGCTCAGGAGTGGATGAAGCAGACTCTCTTTAAGCTTAGAGGTGTCCGAGAGACAGGCTGTTCATTCTTGGGTTGGGACTGGCGGGGAAAGGAATCGGACTCAAAGAAAAATACAGAGTGATGGTATAGACCTACAGTCCCAGGGTCTGGGAGTGAAGGTGTTAGGGCAGCCTCGGTTTACATAGTGAGTTTGAAGTTAACCTGTGCTACATGAGACCTAATTGTATACATACATACATACATACACACATAAAAAAGAAAAATATATTTATATGCCCCGAATGCAGTGAGAGCTCTGAGACATTACCAATCACCAGCCACACCCTCCTTTAGCAGAACACTGGCTCTCCTAGAGAATTCACCCCACCCACCAAATTCAAGCTTGGTCAGATGTCTTTTTTAGCCAACAGTGGGTCAGGAAACATGAAATACCAGGTGCAGGTTCTTCCTTCGGTCTGGCTCCTAGTGTAAGATGGCTTTGTGTCACAGACTCATAGTCTAGATTTATTAAAAAATGGATCCAGAGCAAGAGACACATGCCATTGTGTAATCTGTTGAAATCTGGAGCTGCTTGTCATCACTGCAGAAGCTGACTAATCAGGCTCTGGGTTGGGGGCCCTGGTGGGTTGTTTTGTTTTGTTTTCCTTTTTTAATTCATCTAAAAGAAAGAAAAAAAGAAAGAAAGAAAGAAAGAAAGAAAGAAAGAAAGAAAGAAAGAAAGAAAACTAACTTTTTGCATTATACAAACCAACCCAAGTTCCCACTCCCTGCCCTCCTCCCATTCCCTCCACACACCCTTCCACCTCACCCCCATCCAATCCTCAGAGAGGGTAAGGCACGTTGCTTTTAACCTGTACTTTGTCTATTACATGTCAACCTTGGTGAGGAAGATTCTCCAGTCTTCCTCTTTGCCAAATGACTTCTTTCATATGCTAATTTTAGACTACAAATATTGATTTAATGTGCGTGTGTATATATGTGTGGGTGTGTATATGTACGTGTCACTGCACATGTATGGAGACCAGAACTTGTGGTCCATTCTCTCCTACTACCAGGTGTGTCCTGGGGAACTGGAGTCCATTCTGTGCATCATATGACCACACTCTCCACCCTAACCCCCTGATGAAGACACACAGGGAGGGAGAAAGCCGTCCCTACAGGCTTGACTGAGCAGGTAACTTGAGTCCTTTGAGTAAATAGCGTGCAGTGTGGTCTACAGCCAGGAAAAAAAACTGGGCAGCTTCTGCAGAAAACATCCTGAATGAGGGCTGGGCAACAGGCCAAGGGCTCTCAGAGAGGTGAACATGGACGTGAGTTCTGCAGAGGGCCCCAAAAGATCACTAGAGCCACAACAGATGAAGTGCTGACAATATGCACGCTCACCCTGAGGGCCTCACGCCTTTCTTTCTGCATAGCATCTGTGAGCTACGCACCACTATTACCCCACCTTAGAGATGGCAGAACTCAGGGGCAGAGCCAGGAAGGGCAAATCTGGAATTGTGAAACATTAGTCAGGAGCCAGAACCTCAGCCTCTGGGAAAATCAGTGCGGCGGGTAGGTTAGCCCTCGACCCTGATGTCGACATACAAGGGGCCCCAGATGGTCCCTTAGACCCACAGTCACCAAGCAGTACTTACCAAACCAGGCAGATTCACTCCTAACTGGAATACCATTTACCTGAGGACTGACTAGAAGAACTCTGTAGTGGTTGTTCTGGGCCAGCCACTCAAAGGGGCTGCCTCTGTCACTGCCCAAATGTGCCAGCAAAGACTGGACTATCTACAGGAATGTCGTGAAAGAATTTACATCATCTTTAGGTTTTTTGTTTGCTTTTTTCGTTTTGTGAAAGCAGGGTGGGAATGGGTTTTGACTGGTTACTGTTTTGTCGGCTTAGCTTTTCCTCCCCTCTCAGCCACCAAACAGAGGTACCAATCTAACCTATTTATTGAGGAGCTGCAGTCATCTTTGTCCAGAAACAAACCTGCCTTTAGCATCATCAGACTTGGAGCCATGAAGAGACAAGCACACCAGCAAAAGCAGACTGACTCCTCCCGGTCATAGCTCTGAAGTATTTTGAGAAAGACGCATTCAAGTGCTAGCGAAAGCACAACATGCCTTTATTGCTCATCTTGGAAAGACCACAGCCGTGAGCTTCAAAAACAACAACCACTCTTGCTGACTAACATAGCCTGTGGATCATGAATATGGATATCATCGGAGTCACCTAGAAGCAAGCTTCCTCTTCCACATTTTGTTCTCTCCAGGAAATTTCCTACAAGAAAGGAAATATCCCTAAACGCCTGTTCGTTTCCAGCAAACAAGAGCTCACAGGAACTGCCTAGAGTTTGAAATTAAGCCAGGAAGAAATCCTGCCACCTTCACCCTTTGTTCTAGCTATTTATCTAGGTTTTCACTACAGTTTCTTGTAACCAAGAGTTCGGAATGCAAATAGAAGCTGTTGTCTCCCTGTTGCACCTGCTCCTCTGTTTGGTGGCTCTGGTGTTCTTTTAGCCAGTCTGCCTAGGACAAGTCTCCCAGGGTGCAAATGAAGACAGTGTAAAACATGCAACCCTTGCTGTCACTGAAGGGCTGCCAAAAGACCCCACGAACCCACCCAGAACAGGATAGAACACAGCAAGGACATGGTGACTACCCCCACCGTCTGTCTGTTTGTTTAAAATCCCTATATATAATCATATCTCCAGAAAATTTAACCAGAATTCTAGGCCCCAGAGTATCTGCAAACTCTCTGGTAATCCCAATGTACAGTCTAGAGTCTCTGCAAAGGGTTCTGAAGATGGAAAGGCACACCAACACCCCTCAAAGCCCTGGGAATGGCGCTGTCTGTGTTTATATGTGGTCACAGACCTTTTCCTCAGCTTTTCCAATAGTGGTTGAATTGTTCTTTGCCTGCCAATCTCTCTGCAGCAGCCCAATACCCCACTCGCTTCTACACTTCTGTCCACCCCGTCGCTGACAAAAGGACTTGATAGTTTTTCAACTAAATGTAGAGTCCTGAGTGGTTAGCCACCATGGTAACAGAAAGAGCACTGACATGGCGTCTGAAGTCCCTTTCTAGCTCACTGGAGACAGTTGTTCTCAACTGTGGGTCACAGCCCCTTGGACAGTAGAATGGCCCTTTCACAGGAACCGCCTAAGATAATCAGAAAACACATATATTTACATTACAATTTATAACAGTACCAAGTTAATAGACACAAAATAAAAATAAAAAATAATTTTATAGTTGAGAGTCAGCACAACATGAGGACCTGTATTAAAGGGCCACAGCATTAGGAAGATTGAGAACCCCTGGCATGGGATTAGCTTACCCAGTACACCTCAAGAGGGAAGCAGGCTGAGCTGTAAGTACAGTGCTCCTTCAGCCTGGGAAAAAGGGACTTGGGGTTCACTTGGGAGGAGTACTTCTGGGATTAGGGTGAGCTTCCTTGTGTGTAGTTCCCTAGCATGTAATTCACACGATTCCCAGGAGGACAGCCCAGATTAGGGGCATACAGTTCGGGAAGGTTAGCGAGAGCCCCACACATGGCATTTCCATTAGCGCAGTCTCTGCCATGCAAATAAGGGTCATGTAAATCAGAGTTATGCAAATAAGGAAAGTCCTGGCTAACTTAAGTTCAGTCCTGTTCAAAGGGTGAGGTCACCTGCCAGTCACCTGACTCCGGGTTTCAACTCAGCAGTGTAAGGTGGCAGCACTCTGCAGCCAGCAGTTTGGGTGGTAACTACAGCTCTCACCTGAATTGTGCTTGTGAAAATTCCCAGACAGGGATTTGTTCCACCTCTGGGTCTCTGCGAATGGCCTCCCTCCATGCTAAACTTTGCATAGCAGCTACAATGACCTTGCAAAGAAGCCATGATCCCATGGTGCCCACTGAATGAAGTCTCCCAGTAGCCCCACGAGGCCTTTAAAGTCAAATTCACAGCACAGATCTTAGGCCAGACTGACTGACCCATGTGCATTTTCATCAGGACAGTCAGGAGTGCTGGCACCAGCCCTGCAAAAGCGTATGGCAAGCTTTGTACCACTCTTGAGAAGGCTGTGACTTTGGGCGGCTTCTGCACCTTTCCTGCCTCCCTTGTCTCCTCTGCAAGGGTTCGTGCTAGGTTGCTGCTGCTGTTCACCTAACTCATTCATGGCACTCAGATCTTTCTCCTCACTCTGCCAAGAACTTCCCTGATCCTGGCACAGCCAGTCCCCTGGTTACTCAAGAACCAATGCCGGGTCTCCAGAGAACTTCCCACCCTTAACCACTTAGTTTTATTTTTGTTTATTTTTGAAAATTTCACACGAGTAGTGTATTTACATCTTTCCCTCCCCCTCTTCCAGTTCTTCCCCTATCCCCATCCCCTCTCAAGTTTATGACCTCTTCTCTTATATTTTTTTGGTTGTTAGCCAAAATCAGCTGAGCCATCTCTCCGGCCTCCTCTAATTATTATAGAATTACATATGTAATAAATATACATGTGTGCATGCATAACCTACTGAGTCCAGTTAGCATTGCTTGCATGTACATGTTTAAGACTGACCACTTGGGACTGGCTAGCCATCCAGGGGCTTTGAACCTGGAGAACACTGACTCTTTCTCTCTCCGCAGCCATTGCATGCCTGTAGCTCTTCATCTGGGGCTGGGGCCTTGTGAAACTCCCCCATTCACCTCGACATATCAGATGGTGCTGTCGCTTCTGTTTTATTTCTTTCACAGTCTCTATTAGTTTGTTAAGGCTGTTGAACAGTGCCCCACCAATTAGGCAGGCAGTAACACGGTGCACCACCAATCAGGTGTGAAGGGCAGCCTCGCCTCCACACTCATTTTCTTATAAGACCACAACCAAAGTAGGACCCTGTGATCCATGGGTCCTATTGCTTCATTAATCAGGAAAGAAGACACGGAAAGATGAAGAAGAAGAGGAGAGAGGCTGTGGATGGAGGGGAAGTATGAAATAGGAAGAAAAATGAAGAGGAGGAGGAGGGGAGTAGTGTATAAATTGATCACATGACCGTTCAAAGGTATGATTAAGGGAAGGTTTTATTGTAGATCTGTAAAGAACATCCAGAGGTGTCTGGAAGAGTCCAGAGCAGGGGGAGAAAGTAGCAGACTCAACATGGCGGAGTGGGCATGGGCTTGGGTGGTTGGAGCCAGAAGACCAAGAGCAGAAGACAAAAGAGAAGGAACAAAGCCAAAATAGCAGGGCTTTAAGGAGAAAAGAAGAGCTAGGAGAGGGGCGCCCGGGAGCTGAGAAGTTCAGAGTAAGGAACAGGAGGAGAAGAGCCAGGCATCAGCATGACTCTGAAATGTGTGGCTGGTACTTGTGATACTGAGGGTGCCTGGAGACCGCTATGTGTTTGATGATATACCAATAGACACTACAGGTAGCCATTTGTCTCTTCTGCCAAGGAAAAGGAAGTGGCTCCTTCAGTAGAGGGATTGGTTTCACAAGTTCCAAAGGAATGCTGGTTTTTGTCTACCGGTCAGAATTTGGACCTGATAGCCGGGTGGTGGTGGCGCATGCCTTTAATCCCAGCACTCGGGAGGTGAGACAGGCGGATCTCTGTGAGTTCGAGACCAGCCTGGTCTACAAGAGCTTGTTCCAGGACAGGAACCAAAAGCTACGGAGAAACCCTGTCTTGAAAAATCAAAAAAAAAAAGAATTTGGACCTGACAAGGAGGAAGGGCACTATATAGACATGAGGCTCCAGCAGGAAATTAAACCAGAAAGATTGTCCCCAAACCCTGTGAAACAACCTCCTGCATTTCACCTGACTCTCCTAATTAGTCAGTGTTTGCAAAGTCTTCAAGAAGTGATAAGCACAACATTATGTGATAAGCAGTATTAATTAAGAATGTTAGCTAGGTGTTGTGACACACACATCTGTAGTCACAATATTCAGGACAAGAATGCATGAGAATCACCAACTTTGAGACCAGACACACTACCTAGCAAGTCCCAATCCAAAGCTAATAATAGCTACAGATTATGTCGGCAGGGACTTCTGTGTGTAAATAGCCCAGGGTTCCCAGTGCAGCTCTCGGACTCAATGTTGCGCATCCTTCCAAATTTCTTTCTTGAATCCTATAGAGCTTCTGACTGCTAGAGAATGTAGCTTCAAGGCATATACAGTGTGTGTGGGGGGGGGGGCTGTTACATCAGTGCTCTCCTACATCAGTCATCAACAAAGAAAATGCCCGCAGACTTGCCTCCAGGCATTTTCTCCACTAAGGGTGCCTCTTCCCAGATGTCCCAATTTGTGTCCAGGTGACAGAAAAAAAAAAAAACTACCCAGCATATTAAGTGAAGACCTGGTGTAGATACACCCACTCTCACCAGTCAGCTAGTAACGACCCACTGTGGGCATGCACACTCCCACCAGCCAGCTGTTAGAAGGGGCTAAGAGCGTCACAATCCCATGAACAGCATCGCCGTGAGAAGCTCAGTCTCCCCAGATGGTGAACAAGCCCCGTTAAAATCCAAACATATCAAATTACAACCCCCATTTCACTTACTCTAGAGTTGATTTACTGGAAGTTTCAGTGTCTAGATATTTTAAGACCATCCAAAATACCCTGCAAGCTGATACATCAGGCAGACTTTTAGGTTCAGTATTGAGGCTCAGATCACCATTGCCAAGATGCTTATATTCAAGAACCTCAAGTGAGATCTGCCAGAGATACACGCCACCATCCTGTGCCTTTCCACTGTTAGCCCAAGCCCACCCCCAGATGTCAGCGGAATTCCTCACCGTATAATCTGCCAAAGCAAGAAAGTGCACAAAACATTTTCTGTTTTATTTGAAAGCCAAATTCAAAACAACTCCATACGTGGCATGACCCCTCTTAAGAATCAGGGATCTAATTTTGCATTCTGTTGTTGTTGTTGCTGTTGTTTTCACAAATGAGGATGTTGTGTTCACAAAGAATACGCCCAGCATTACACATCAAAACTTGACAGAGCCAAGTAAGACATACATAGGAGCTGAGGCGGCTGAGCGCTTCCTATGAGCCAGGTCTCTTCCTCAGCTTCTTACATGCATGCACTGACCTGCCATCCCATTAACACCAAGAAGAAGTCTTAGTTGCTGGAGCTGTTGGGTCAGAGCCTAGGCCCTGGCAGCCCAAGGAACTAGGTTCAGCCGCCTGTCCTCAATAGGTATGGTAGCTTGAATGAAAAATGTCCCTCATAGGCTCATTTATTTGAGCATTTTCTTCCCAGCTTGTGGTTCTATTGCGAGGATTGTAGAACTTTCAGGATGTGGAGCCTTGTTGGAGGAAGTACGTCCATAGGCTCTGAGATTTTCTAGCTTCACCATGCTCCTGTTCCCTCTCAGCTTCCTGTGTGTTATTGGAAGCACAGTTAGCCAGTTTTCTGCACCTGCGGCATGCTTTCCCCACCTAATGCCATGTCATCCCCATCACAACAGACTCTACCCTGCTGTGGGATATTCTTTTACTCAGTGTGAATATGTGTCGCTGTGCTTTGCTTAATAAAGAAGCTGGCTGGGCAACAGCTGGGCAGGAAGAGATTGGACAGGAGAGCCATACTGAGAGAATGCTGGGAGGAAGAAGGGCAGAGTCAGAAGTCACAAGCAGACACAGAAAGAGGCAAGATGGGCATGCCTTGTGAGGAAAGATGCCAAGTCATGTGGCAAAGCATAGATAAGAAATATGAGCTAGTTTAAATGTAAGAGTTAGCTAGTAATAAGCCTGAGCTATTAGCCAAGCATTTGTAATTAGTATAAGCTCTAAGTGGTTATTTGGGAGCAGCTGGCAGGACAGGAAAATTCCACCTACATCACCCCTCTGGAACTGTGAGCCTCCATTCCTTGAGTTGCTTTCATCAGACTATTTGTTGCAATAACAGAAAACTTACCAACTACAGGGGACAAGTGAAAAAGACAAACAAGTAGCTAAAAACAAAGGGAGACGCATTCAGTGTGGCAACACTGGAAGAAAAACAAAAAGCTTGAAGCCCTCTTCCAAGTCCATCTTCAGGGTCCTCACATGAGCTATGGGTTTATTTAGAGGGCTATTTGAAGGTACGCATAGCGGAGCAGCCCTCATTAGTGATCCCAACACCAACATGCGGGTCACAGTCTCTCCTGTGAGGTGTCAGAACCATATGGCATATCTCTCTAGGGAATGAACTCTCCCAGCTGGCACCAGGGCCCCAACATTTTCCTTCTCCCAGTATGAGATTCTTAAAGAAAATCTAATTTCTTGAAGTATGGATGGAATTTGCAAAGAGAGGGAACACGCATCTTTTCAGAAGGTCTTCGTTCTGGTCAATACTTTATTGGCCTGTGAACACCTCAGACTGAAGCACAGAGACTGGAAATAGCTTATAGTGGATCTTATGTTAAACCAGTCTCTGGGATGATTATGAGACACGGCACAAGCTTCAGACCGTGATGTGGGACTGGAAGGGAATTCAGAAGGGAGAACAGAGAGATGGAAAGCCCCATGTTGTGAGCACAAAGAACATTCTCATTGCACCTGTTCAGAGCGTATGCCCAACGTGTCTCCAAGTCATGCTTTGCCTCCCACTACTCTTTTTTTTTTAAGGTTTGTATTCTTTTTTTTTAAATTTATTTATTTATTAAGGATTTCTGCCTCCTCCCCGCCACCGCCTCCCATTTCC